>NC_134700.1:201764845-201817345 GCF_043290135.1 Rhipicephalus microplus
TATGTATTCACGTCATCAGTCTTTTGGTTCGATTTGTATAGTCAGGCGCCACAGTATGATCGACGACTCCTGACGCCGAATTATCCAACCGATTAGCTACATCAAGCTATAGCCTTAATACGTAAATATTAAATAACAGCAAGAAGTACACGCTCACGCTGAAGCACGAGAAATGAAGTCACGGGAGACTAGATACAGGTTCGTTTTTTTTTTTGTTTTGTCTGCACTGTTGTTTATCGTGATCGCAACAGCACTCTCACAATGTCGTATATATGAAGCGCGGAAGGAGGCTTTACTTTGTTCTTTATGAGAACACCAAGACAAAATAAAAAATGGAGCACTATTTATTATTATTATGTCTTCATTATCAGAGTTACCATAACGTTATAGACAGCTCTATGACTGAGTATACTTTTATACGCTGGCTATCATATTGATGCTCGTGGTTATATCGCGCGTGCGTAATTGAACAATTCAACTTGACACGCGCGCAGGGCAGAAGCACCTTCCCACATTTAGCACGCCTTGCAGCATAACATTGAAACTTTGCTTGCGCATCAGTGCGTTGTTATGGCGAGCTATTTGTTAAAATAAAGATAGCATGCAGAATCGTAAATAAGGAAGGCCACGCACGAACGCTACGGTCATCCTCCTTTCCCTCAGTAGGCAGAGGAAAGGGTCCCGCGGCAAGATGGTCAGTCCCTCAAGGAAAGGACACTTGTGGAATCTCCGTAATTTGTCAGCCATTTCCAATTCGGGCGGTATCAGGACTGTTTATGCGGACATTCACGACCGCTCCCGAACAACACGGTGTATTGATCAGAAATATGAATTAGGCGGGAACAGCGCTCGAGTTGGCAAAGATGCACGGCAATAGGGCATAGCAATAGCACTGACAAGCAATGTAATTAACAGGCGGGAGAACCATAGTGTGCCTCCATTATTATACCTTAATGTTGTTGTTGTTGTTGCTGATGATGATGATGATGATGATGATGATGATGATGATGATGATGATGATGAACAGTGTGAATGCGCTTATACAAAAGTTTCGTAGATCTTCGAGTGTTGGAGATTGGGCGAGTTGGTTCGTCCTACTTGAACTGGTATAGCGCATTACGGGGAAGAAGAAACGGCCGAGCAGACCGACACAAGAGGACAGAGCGCTAACTTCCAACTGAAGTTAGCGCTCTGTCCTCTTGTGTCGGTCTGCTCGGCCGTTTCTTCTTCCCCGTAATGCGCTATACCAGTTCAAGTTCGTAGATCTTGCTGGGCATATAGCAGTAATGATTGATTGATTCGTAGAACGTCATAGTGTAAAGGTAGATGCAGGGAAGTTGCAGGTCACGATCCATATTTTATTGCTTACAGGAACCCCTGCTCGCACGAAGCATCTGTGCAATTCATCTGATGAACCTCCTGACACTATATGCCCTTGTCTTTTCCACAGAAAACGAAATAACGTATGGTGTGTTCTGTCATTAAACCATAGTCAAGCCACAGACAAACTTTATGTCACAACCATGGCTATTAAGCTCACGCAATAATATTTTGAAACAACCAGTTTGTAATCCAAAGTATAACATCGTATCCCCTATTGAGAACTGGTGCTCTCCGTTCAACCGGCTTCTGTTAATGCTTTCGTTTCCATCGATGAGAACTGCTATCTCCTCTTCCTCCCCCTACCCTTCTTTTTTTCCTTTTCTTTACTGTCGCTAAACTCGAAAGTGGACATCTGTACTCGTCGGTGCTATCGGTCCCAAATAACCAGCACATTATAGATACTGACCATGACGCAAGCTTTCGACGTGCAATGCGCCGATATATGTCCGGCTCAACTGCGCTCGTAAGAAAAGAAATGGGAGCAGTAAATACTCTTTTTGCGCAATGTTAAAGCTTCACTTCAACGTTAAGGTAACAAATGGGCAATCAAACGGTCGCCGGACTTCCACAAATTTTGAGCTTGAATTGTACTTTGAGAAAAATCTTGTCCGGAACGTCATTTTATATGTTATGCTTTGCCGTTTCTCCCTTAATCGATAGTTTCCGCGGGTCACATTAGAAAGAACAATAGTGATTCTTTTTACTCGTGGCTTTTTTTTTTTCAATACTTTTGATACATCGTTAATGAAGTTGAGAACCAATCAAGAACTCGTGTCTTTTTCTGCTGCCACTTGAGCCAGCGTCAGTCCATGCGTCCGTCCTCTCGTGCGTGCAAATGTGCGTCCGTCCCTGCGTTCATCCATGCGTCCGTCCATGCATTCGTTCGTCCCTCTGTCCATCCGTGCGTCCGTCCATTCGTGCGCCCGTACATGCGCCCATCCACCCATCCGTCCCTGCGTTCTTCTATGCATCCGTCCATCCGCCTGTCCCTGCGTTCGTCCATGCGTTCATCCGTCCGTGCGTCAGACAGACAGACAAACGATGGACGGACGCGGCCAGCGGATTATTCACGATTTGTCAAATGAAAAGTATGAAACATGCAAGGCGGCGGCGGCGGCTCACGCTTGCAGATGGAACCCCGATGTGCGAGCGCATGAGAAAATAGGAATGACGTCACACGAAAACGTTGGCGATCGTGTGTTTGTCGGAGGCGCCATACGCTAGGGGGCGCGGTGTAGTAAAATAAAAGCCGTTCTGGCGCTCGCGCGCGTTGAGAAGGTTGGCGGATGGGCAAGGCTGCAGAGCGGCGTGTGCGCAAGGCGGCGGCGGCTCGTGCTCGAAGACGAAACCCCGATGTGCGAGCGCGCGAGGAAGAAGCGTGCGTTCCGTGAAGCTGCGCGGCGGAGGCGACAAGATCCTAGCGCACGAGAACGGGAGGCCGAAGCGGCGCGGCAGCGGCGTACGGACCCATCATTCATCCCGTGGATATGTTGTCTTTTTTTCTGAGGACGGAAACGAAGGTGTGTGCGTTAACGTTCTATGGCAATGCGAACTGCTCCAAGCAACCTATGCATTACCATGTTATTTGTTTAGCTTGTCTCAGTTTGCTATTACTTTCTTTGCTTGTTTTTCTTATTTTAAGTAACCTGTTTTGTATTTCTTTTTTCTTGTAAAACATATATAAACGGGGTAGCCGAGGTGATACAAAATCTCGACATCACAGAAAGCCAGTTAAAACCGAGCAATCCTCAATATCCGGGTTTATAACCACACGAATTGCTTGCCGCTAAATGTTATTATTTTTTAATCCACCTCGAACGAGCAGAGTTATGTGGGGAATTGTCCACACTTTGAGCCGCTCTGGAAGCTACACAAGGGGAGGGGGATGGCACGGGGGATAGAAGCTACGTCAGCGCACGTCAAAAACTTGATCGCGCCTCACAAAACGCGTGGGCTCACTGCCGGTGCGATTCCTGTGCGCGCAGGTGCTGTTACTGTGTAATTTTAACAGGCAAAAGCACGGCGGCGGTGCATGGCGGTAGGTACCCTGTGGCGAGAGGTGCATCTGATTCAAACAGCGCTCTTCGTTTATGTCCATCGACAAATAGCAACAGTACGTCTTATCACGGCACAGGGCCATCTCACCGCCCACCGAAGAGAGTGAGGATGAGCCTTTGTATAGAGACGACTCGCCTGAGAAAGTGGCAGCTTCGTGTTGCGCTTGTAAGCGTTCTTCGCCACGCAAGATTGGGTGAGCTGGTCACAGCAGCGTCTTCTTTCCGGCACATGTGATTTTTCTTTTACCAATCTCGAGGGGTGAATAAAGGGCCCCTTAGAGAATCAAAAGGGAAACCTATCTATCTATCTATCTATCTATCTATCTATCTATCTATCTATCTATCTATCTATCTATCTATCAAGAGAGACCTTCAGGAGAAAATATATACTTGAAGTAATGATACATAGCTGAACAAGAAATGTTCGCGGAGATAACGCTTCACCTGACCACGACGACAACAAGTACCCATGTCGAAATGCTGGTTCCAGGGACAATCTTGTTGGCCCATTTCCTACCAGTACACACGCAACCAGACACACACACACACACACACGCTTACGCACGCACGCACGCACACACAAGCGCATGCTCTCCCTTCGTACGTGTTCTTATACATTCTGCCTTGGCTGAAAAGTCGTCACCAACTTGATAAAATGAAACAATACGTCCACCGTTGTTCACTAGCAGCCCAAACATCGTTACAGGCGTTCTCATTGTTCCCAAACAAAAGCCTCCATCGGGAATACAATCTTAATGGCTCCCTTGCTTTCCCTGCCTTCCTTACTCCCGTTCTCCCTAAGCGCATAGACAAACAGGGTTGCGTGGGAGACGACATCTGAGCGAGAGGAGCAACGTAACGGGCCTCAATCGAGAATCTTTAACGAGTTGTTCCCAAAGAGGAACGAAGTATTTCTGGAGGGCACTCAAGAAAAGCGCCAGGCTGTTTGTTAACCGTAAATTCAATGCGCACTACACTTCTTTATTTTTTTGTTTGGCTCCTCGTATAGTTTCTAGATTGTTGTGCACCGATAAAACAAACTCCACACGATAGGTTTGCATGGATTAAAGAGGCTGCAGGTCGGGATTATCTATAGCTGCAGTGAAAACAAGAGAACGCAGAATCACTATAACAATCCTTTCGTCCATGGGGGTAACGTGAAACTCATTAGAAAGTCAGGTAATCAAAAAACGATGAACAAAAAAAAGAAAAGAAAGACGCTGATGCAAGAAAAGGAAAGAGAAAAGCTGGTGGGCCTCGGGACTAAAGGCTGCAGCGCCTTTTAATTCTCTCATATGGCGGGCGTTCGATGCGATGACGACTGTAAGATATTGTCCACCGCAGTGGTTTACGCTGCTCTGATGCTGACCCGAAAGTCGCCGGTTCGATCCCGGTTGCGGCGGCCGCATTTCCGCGGAGGCGAAATGACAGAGGCCCGTGAACTGTGCGGTGTCAGAAAGCGTTAAAAAATACCGAATGGTTTAAATTTTTGCGGAGCACTCCACAATGGTGTGCCTTGTAACTGTATCGTTGAACTGCACGTTAAGCCACACAAGCTCTTTTGAAGTAGAGTGTGCTCGTGATTGTGTGTACCTTCTTATCTCTCTGCAACCTCTTTTCTCCCCTTCATTCCTTCCCCAGTGCAGGGTAGCAAGCCGGATGTGCGTCTTGTTAACCTCCCTACCTTTCCTTGCATCTTTATCTCGCTCTCTTGAAGGATAGAAGTTTTTCATAATTATCGTTCGAACACGACCTCCAGTATCGCCAGCATGAAGTCGCACCCACTGGAGTTCGCAACAGGTACACGCTTGTATTTCACGTTTTCTTACAGAGGTATGCGTGAACACTACTGATAGTGTCGCCTTCTTAAGCTTATACGGATGCGCATGGTCGAGCATAAGCATCGAGGAGCTCCTAGCTGTACGAACGAGAAATATAACCTTCTTGTCCTATACTGCACTATTTGTGATTGTAAGCGTTTTATAAGCTATAGCGTTAATGACCGAAACCTTCTAACGTTATGATTACCTATATGCGAACACCTTTTTTTTATTATTCCTAAAAATACTGCACGTCATTCCCAAGACGAGACAAAAAGTCGCCGCCCAAGCTCTCCGCACAGATGGGTAACTCGCGGGGCTCGATCGTATAAGACTATGGTGTCTATCACCAGCTGGGATCTACCGAAGAGTGTTGTTGCGTAGATTTATGGCTATTCCATCACGTCATCGAGCTGGTGCTTTTGTAAGCACACATTCCGTTTTGTAGGGAATTTTAAGGGTAGTGAATCATACTGCGGCTAGTATGAATGCTGAAAAAAAATAACACCATAGAAACTGGTGCAAGAGCACATACACTCTAAGGAGGTAGCATATGCAGGCATTGCTTCTTCATTAAGGTTTCTGCGAACGCACAAACCACCAAAGTCTTGCGCCCCCCAGTCATGCACAACTTCGCTATAAAGATTTTCAAACATCTCGCTTTTGTTGTTTATGATGATACATTCAACTGGTCGTATTTATTTCCACACCCTCATTTAATTCCTGTTCGCTTCCGACACTATTCGATCTGCTTTGAAATACGGCTACATTTCCGATGGAGGCGGAAATGTTGTAGGCCCGTGTACTCAGATTTGGGTGCACGTTAAAGAACCCCAGGTGGTCAAAATTTCCGGAGCCCTCCACTACGGCGTCTCTCATAATCAAATGGTGGTTTTGGGACGTTAAACCCCACAAATCAATCAATCAATTGAAATACGGCTATTCTCCAGACCCCGTCATGGAGATGATGAGGCGGGTAACTTGACACCACACGACTAATGAAAGAAGGCCGCTAGCTACTTCGAGCTGTCAGGCCCATCATTCTTGAAACGACTGCACACCGCTGTATCCGTTGCTCCCTCGTTGCGTTCGGAAATTCTTTGCTCCCAGTTCGATATCGTTATGCCTGTTTTTTTTATTATTAAGACGTGTGCGTTCTTCTTTTTTGTCTATTCCCTTATTTTTTCCTAAGTTATATAGTACCATGCCAGCTTTTCTCGCGCGAAATATTACGTCGCTTTAAGAGAAGACATTGTATACTATTAACGCGTTAGCCTTAAAAAGGTCTTTTCGCAGACATTTCTGTGTTGGTGTCGGCGTCACTCTTGAGCGAGAAATGGGAGCTTTTCGTGAGCAACAATGCAAGTTAGATACAACTGAAATAATACAGAATCCTTGTTTTCAGAAGGACTGAAATCCAGGACTTCCGTGAAACCAGTGGGTGCCCTACTCAGAGCCACGCCCGGGCTGGAAATAACTTCAGGAAAGACTACCATTAACGCGGACCTATTGCGTGGGAGAAGCTTAGAATCACAGCAGGCGTCAAAACATGTGAATTACGCAGCGAGAGGTTTAGTTCGAAGGCTCATCAAATACAAGGTGCACAGCGTAATTTAATATCATTACCGACAACAGCATCAACAACGTGTCGAGGTGCATAGGTGTTTGTGTTTCCTTACGAACGCGTGGTGGGTACCTCGTCAACTGCCCAAACAAAGGATTACGTATCGAAAGTTTTTGGCCTGGGGTGAACAATATAAGAATACAAAGAAGGAGAGAGCAGAGGTGGGGAAAAGAGGAGAACAAGACAAGGTCCAAACTTGTTAGTTACATTACACTGCACCTGACGAAGGTGGTATCGCCTTTCCCAATGGTGCTAATCTTATTTGAAATGCCCCATTACATACAGATTGCCTCATAATCATGTCGCTCACTTATAGCTTATTCAGCACAGAGTAACGTACTTTCGTAAAAGGTGGACACTCCCATGCAGCTTTGCGGCCAAGCTATATGTATACTTTCCAAGCGGTTTATCACACCGGTAATTTTGTCTCCCGACTGATATCTTCGATCGGACAATTTATTAGTCGACCGTTAACCGATGAGGTTGTGTGAGGTCCTTGGCCTGACGCCAGCAGCACAAATTTGGTGATAGGAGCCGTTGTCGCATTCTTAGAAGCCACTAAACTGGATGCACGTCTGCAGAGTTACCCCAGCCTAAAGAAACCACGTTCTCATCTATCCACCTTACCATCGCCATTCATCATCACTCTTTCACTCCCCAGTCACCCTTTCCCAGTGTAGAGTAGCAGGCCAGAGCAAACTGTAGCTCAAGCTGACCTCTTTACCTTTCTGTAAATACATTATCTCTCTTGTCTCCCGAAATTTGGGACGGTCATCATCATAAAGAAATAGAAGAATAAAACAGAGTAAACCTTCTTTCCGATGCTGAGGTTTGAACTGAAGTCCGCAGACGATTACCTTAGCCACTGGCCTATACCTAACCACGCCCAGTTATATCTGAAGCATATGAATTAATTTTGAATGAGTTGTGCCCGTGGTGCAAAACAAATGTAGGCGCAGAACATTTTTCTATGAAGGCTCAATTGAATTTAGTGGCAATTCAGCTTTGTGCACGACACAATATAAAGAGCCCACGTGAAGGAGGGTCCACATCAGAAAAAAATTCATATTTCGCAAAAAAAAAGTTTGTGTCAAACTCGCGCTGCAGTGGTTGCCTTCAGAGGCGGCTGTTCCAGACGCTGATAAACGCTAGAAGTATAGTTGGAAAAAATGTGACAAACGTGATGGAAAGAAGGCTTTAAAAAATTGCTGCAGTGGAAATCATCTCTTCAAAAGATGGCGGCGCTGGGCGCCGTCTCAGTAGGAGCGCGATAAACGGGAAATTTTCGGCGAAGGAAATGACGTTTTTTCGCCGCACGCCCGACGAGTCTAATTTGCAATTTTTTTTCGATTCAGATTCCTTTTTAATCTTTCTTTGGTGATATATTCCTCTAATTGATTTTTTGAGTTACTTGTTTTTATAGTAAGTCCCGAAATCTAGGCAACATATATTGGACGTCAAGCTACCAACACATCTCGACGTTGTACTTTCGTCGGCAACAACAATCTTTTATTTTATATATCTGGCGACCAATGCCCACAAACCGGTTCAACCTCCATCTAGTCACTAGCCCTGCGTGACACGCCCACTTGCTGCAACTCGCTTCTGATAAGGAAAAAATTTGGGTGCACGTTAAAGAACCCCAAGCGGTCGAAATATGCGGAGCCCTCCACTACGGCACCTCTCATTACCATATGGTGGTTTTGAGACGTTAAACCGCATATATCAATCAATACAATAAGGGACAACGCCACGACAGCTTCACCGAAGGCTGGGGTAACTACTGCTAGACCCAAGCTGGCAAGCTCGGTTTCATCTTGTTTCTCTGACCGTTCGAACGCAGCATCGGCATGCTCACCCTGCCACTGCTACCACGTTAATAAAAACAGCTACGTTTTATGTTGGGGTGCGTCCTTCTATACCAACACAGCATCCTACATATTTAATGAATCAATTACAATAAGGTATCAAAGAAACTTGATCTCTAAGTGGGCACCACAAGAAAAGAGCAGTAATCCGAGATTTTTGAAGGGCAAGCGCTGGCTCCCCTTTCGCTGGCATGGCGTTACGGCAGCTTCCACTCAATTATAATTCTTAAAAAGTCTTTTCAACAAGGCTGAATTATTTAAAATTAATTTTTATTATGTATAAGCGGTAGAAGGTGTCGGGGTGTGAGGGATAGAAAATGGAAGGACGAGAGATGCATATGAATGTACAAACTGATAGAGAGGCACGTCTTGATAGAGTGACGTCAAAAAAAAGCACCAACCGCGAGCACACACCAATAGAAAGTGCAACGACGAGCAACTATACTTCGCCACATCGTGTGCCTGCCCCACTTTTTTCCTCATTCCCTCGTTTACCCCTCGTTTGTTCGCAGCGGCCTCTGCCGCGCCATTGCGAATGCATGATCCCTGGTGGCGCAGCGCGGCTATACCGCGTGTAGCCAAGTCTAGCGAGCTTCGCGGATCTGTTGTACACCGCAAGGCGTACGCGCTCGTCGCAAGCCTCCCAAGCATGGACAGTTCACTTTGCCGGGCCGTTTTAAGGAGAGCCGCTCTCAAAAGTAGAGCTAGAAGTGAGGAAGCTTTAGAGGGGCCCGGGGACCAACAATCAAAGTGAATAACGTACAAGAGTATCGGTGTTTCGCCGCAGGCGTTCGCTATACTAGGGGGCGCTGCTGCGCTGACTACTAAGGTAGGCTAGATGGCGCATGCCGTCACCCCGATTCAAAGGGGAGGCCTTCAATCATCATCATCATCATCATCATCGCAGCCGCGCCGCGTTTCGGTGAAAAACGGGCGCACACTTGCCCCTTTCCAAAGGCCGGCGACGTTGGCATGTGAGAGCAAGCGTTGCATTGTAGCCTAATACCCTTGAGAGAAAGCCTAAGTGAGCAATCTCGTGCAATGTCCCGCTGTTACATTAAAGAAAAAAAAAGGGCAGAAAGGAGAGAAAGATAGCTTTAAAAGGAGCGAGTTGGTGAAAGAAACAGCATGCTGCCGTAGTCAGGGCAACGTGCGCTGTGAGTGCAACGCTGGGTTTGCGAGCGTTAATGATGGGGCGACCGTAATGCAACGACGCCCCCTCTACCATAGATATCGAACGGTTCGGTGCGTATGAAGGCGGGCATCGCACATATTGAGCAGAGGTAAAAATACGCTCTCCCGACGCAACTCGAGGGTCCATCATTTCTAATGGTGCACTTTGCATACAGCTGCTGCGCTGCAGTTGGTATACGAGTGTGGAAGAAGTAATGAAGTCTGTCGAATATAAGACAGGAGTGTATGTATATGAATGCGCAAAAAACTCGGACGTTGAGGTTGTCTTGCTGTATAAGACATAGATTCGTTAGAAGATTTTATCAATTAACTTCACTATTAACAAAAACGCACTGTTCTAAAGCGTACCTTAACAAATTGAGGGCGTGTTGACAAAAAGACGGCCTAAATGACTTCAGTAATCTGTTTATTGTTATCTAATGAGATATCTGGGTCGAGCTCGCAAGTTGCTTTTAATTTATATATATATATATATATATATATATATATATATATATATATATATATATATATATATATATATATATATATATATATATATGCGTTAGCTAAATTCACTAATGATATGTCCGCCATCAGAATTGACCGAAATTTTATTTAATAAAATCATGGCGGGGTTTTTTTTGTATATGAATATAAAACATCACTTTTATTTATAGGGCTCCAGTTTCGCCTACACTGGGAGTATTAAAGAACGTTCACAGAAAAAAGGGCGCCGGATTAAATTTTGCCTCCTTAATTTTCCTAAGTAGGGTCCCCAGATGAATACGAAAGAGCTACGCAACGAAACTTGCACACTGTGTCTTTTTCTTCTGATCCAAGAAAAGGAAGGAGCTCTTTAGAAACTACACAGCCATTCTAGCTCTCATCAAGAATTATTCGGCGTCTTGGGACGCTGATAAGTTCCCTTTTCTTTATGCTATCTTAAACAACGTACTTTCGGCGAATAAAAACAGAGTGGTGCGAAACACCGCTGTGAACAGAACAGCTTGATTGCACAATCTTCATTTTTACCTCGACGACTTTAGCCACACACTTGTAACATCAAATCACGTTTTCGGCAATACGATTTGTATCGTTATTTCAAGCAGATATCAAGCTATAATAAGCGGTTGACAATTAAAGTTATATTTACATATGAAAAAGATATGGGAAGGTAGGCAACGTTATAGCCGGCTATACCATTATTTTGATAAAAGTGTTGAAGAAACAAACAAATACAAACAATTAGAAAGAGTAAAAGATAAGGAAATATAAAAAATAATAATGAAGCGCTATGTACATTGACAATATGGGGCGTGTAAAGCATCAGCAGAGTCTACAAGCATAACGCAGTACACACAGTGTGGTCACAGTGCAGATAGCATTCGTACAGATAATTTAAAACATGTACCTCCCAAAAATTGGCCTATAGGCTCATTGGAGTGTTCCTCCCCACGGTAATCTTTAGTAAAAGGTGAAAGATTAGAGCGTGGATTTGGGGAGAGACCTGAGATATCGTGACTATAAGAAATGTTCGTAACTCACCACTATGAAGGAGCAATATTAATAACTATAAGCAGTTTATTAAAATTGTGCCAATTAAAAAAAATCACGAAGAGCCCTCCCTGCGCATCTTCTACTACCAGGATGTAGCCACAGTCCAAGCCTAAGCATAAGTGATCGTCTGCCGAGGCTGTCCAATCGATCACACATAATCGCACATAAAGGGGGAGGACGAATACGGCGACATCTATACGCGGAACTACCGTGACCGGCATTCTTAGTAAGCGCGTGCAACTACAATGGTGAAACTCATTCAGCGGAGCCTAACGGTAACAGCTACAATAAATGTCTTGCAAGCAAGCACGCTCCCTCCATCAGAAAATTTACGCACATTCATTCCCTTCTTATTCCAAGCCCATTTAACGTATAGGCACTCGACAATCGCGGCACGTTTATACGTTCCCGCAGCTTCGTTCGTTTGTGCCAGCACACATAATCTTTCCCCGCCCCACGCACCCCGTGCCTTTCTGCACCAGTGAACAAGCTCGTTTTAATAGCGAACATTCAGGTTTAAGAGCGAACATTCAGGTTCAGGCGCGTAAACTGAGACACGAGAAAACGGGCATGCAACGCCAACGTGTCTGTCATGAGTGCACTATAGTTATTGTGCATGGTTCCTCTAGATTTATATGTCTACTCAAAGAAGTATACTACTGACGCGAGTTTTAGGCACAGCAAAAGGGGATATCATTTTAATGTGTGCTATCAACGCTCTCCGCACACCAGAGACAGACAACACGTGTACAAACATTTTACTTTGATTGTTTAATGTTTGTGTCGCGTTATATCTGCCAGAGAAGCTCACCGTAATGAACACAATCGCAACGAATCAACACGGTACACTGGGTTCGCGAAGTATATTCCTCCTGCGTGTAGCCTAAATCACCGAAATTGCTGCCGGTGTCACTCATGAACAATTCGCTCGAGGATGTTCACGCGAACCGCGTGCAACTGGCAGCAGATGAGAAGGCTGGTGCCGGTATGTCACAAGTCGCCGTCTTTCCGTGACGACTGACTTGCGTTGACACGTCACTGCGAAGCCAACCCCTCAATACCAAAACAGAAAGTTTTTTTTTTAAATTTTGTGGTATTAAAGATATACCCATTACATTCAAACCTTATAACACTGTTTCTAGTGTTCTCGATATCCATGATTTTACTTATAGCAACAAGCCGAAAATATTTAAATTTTGTGTCGGTACTCAATAACACATCCTCGTATAGAGGAGCCAGACCTGCATACACTATATGATTACTGTGTACTACTCCTCAAAGTAGCCGTAAACAGTGGCTATATATAGTGTATGCGTGTGATAAGGTGGTAAGAATGTAGACTATGCATAAAAGTATATTCCTAATTTACTACGCTGTATAAATATTTACGTTTTTCTTAACTCTGTAATCCACGTGCCCACCTCGTTAAAACCCGTTAAGCTTACTTAAAGCTCGTTAAGCCGACCTCATTACCAGGAATTCATTTGCGCCTGATAAAAGACGAGACAAGCGACTTCAAAGTCTTTGAGAATCGCTTTTCAAACTGTTTATAAATATACCTACCTTCGATCTAGCTCCTACAATGCAATTTTCACTGAAGAGACGGGTTATTCATGACGTAGCACGCGGTGCTAAACTATCGTTTGCCCCGCCGCCGTGGTCTAGTGGCTAAGGTACTCGGCTGCTGACCCGCACGTCGCGGGTTCAAATCCCGGCTGCGGCGGCTGCATTTCTGATGGAGGCGGAAATGTTGTAGGCCCGTGTACTCAGATTTGGGTGCACGTTAAAGAACCCCAGGTGGTCGAAATTTCCGGAGCCCTCCACTACGGCGTCTCTCATAATCATATGGTGGTTTTGGGACGTTAAACCCCACATATCAATCAATCAATCAATCAATGCAGCGGTAGTGCTTGCGTTCTGCAAACTATCGTTTGCAGAACGCAAGCACCACCGCTGCATATCAAGATCGAGCTAGCTGATGCACCACATACAGTGCGTTTAGTTTCTTTCGTTCTTTTTTTTTTCGCGCCTGTAGATCCATACCTTGATTTGCGAGAGCTACTTTCTCAGCTCTCATTCTCATGATTAATGACGTTCTCGACAGCAGCTGTTGAGGCAGCCGTTTAAAACTCAGGTCATTCTTTCCTTGTCCTTCTTTTTTTCCACAAGGAGGCGCACACTTTTATACTCCGGTATCGGAGGTTTGAGCCGCTAATGAATAAATACAACAAAAAGTTCGCACATCTCTCCTCGGAACTTATAAGGGCAATAAGTAAGTTGCAAAGGAGGTAAAACACTTCAACGTATCTTTCCATTAATTTTTTTGCAATTTCTACTGCTTCCGATATACTAGAAAGCTCCAACGTAATTAGGATTCACTATTCGTGACTTGTAAAGAGCCGCTTCGGCCAGCAATGACGTGTAGCATAGAAAATGAACGCCTTGCGGCCGCCTATCTCCACTGCGCTTTCTTCCTTTTTTTCTTTTCCTTTTTCGGTTCTCCAGTTTCTTCTGAATTCGCTTGCGCATAGGCTTCTTTTTCATCATTATTGTCTTTAAAGTGGCAGGGAGGAACCACCACTTCCTGGACTGGGGATGCCACCCGCACCCTGGAAAGACCATCTGCGCTCGTAAAAGTTTATTCATCTTTTTTATACGGCCGCTCTTTTAAATCGTGTGGTTTTCTGCCTTTTCAGGATGAGCACACAATGATGTGCTTAGAAGTATGTTTGGCTTCGTATCAATCACTTCCAGTTAGCCTGCGTATGTTTTATTGAAGTGCCATCGTCGAGATCGTTATCTTTATTATCATCATCACCTTCATCACCGTCACATCCACTTTCACTTCGCGTGAACCACTCTATTGCAAGAACCGAACGGAAGATATATCTAATTTTTTCTTGCCATTTCTCCATCAGGTTTAGACCTACTATGTCCTCTTTTTGTGTAGGAACGAACTCAGCTGTTCTAACGGAACGTTTATGTGGTACACATCAGACGCCCTTGCATTCCACTATCCCACTAGTCATTTCCGGGACATTTCCAGTACTATGCGAATAGGCGGGAGTCTAAAGGACCGACATGGAATCGAAGCAAATGGCAAACATACTGCAACAAAAAAAGTCGAATGTAACTACAGCTGCTCTCGAGATGCACGACCCCCACTTTTGTGGCGGCAAAATATCAGAAGGCAGACGCACAGCTCGCCGTGAAAAATGCACAAAGCGTTACGTTGAACACTGTACCGGTAATGTTAACATTGAACAGTTATTGGTATGATCATGCAAGCAAACTATTGTACTTACACTGTGGTTCAAGCGTGAGTGTGATTTTCTGTGCCTGCAAGCTTGCTCGCTTATGTATTATATTTGCCGGACATAGTTAACGCTTTGGCTAAGAGAGAGAGAGAGAGATAAATAGAGAGGAAAGGCAGGGAGGTTAACCAAGCTTAACTCGGTTGGCTACCCTACACTTGGGGTGATGGAAAAGGGGAATAATAGAACAGAAAGAGAGAGAAAGGAGAGGAGTAAGATCAATTTGGCTAAGATCAATTCATTACCCACGGACATCGTCAGCGTGATCCATATAGTCACGCCAGACCACCAAAGCTAATTATCCTTGAGTTGGTTAGAAAAAAGCCACGAATAAAAGCCACGCAGCAAGATTGGGAAAGTCTTGTCTGCAGCTGTTATCATTAGGGTGAACCAGGTAATAACTCACCGCAAAAACCACAGATAAGCGAAACGATCGGTGAAAACGGAACGTAGCGCAGACCTTCAGGTATAGATGAAAAAAAAAATAACGGCTGTTGATGCCCGAGTCTTTCAAACAAGGCAGTGTGCTTGTCTTCAATTTACATATGTTATTCCCCAGCTAACGTTAGCCTCCGGCTAAAAAGAACGAAAGTCGCTAGGCTGAAATCCGCAATAGCAAGAAATGACAAGAGCCAATTCAAAGGCAATAGTACAAACTATTAAGACTGTGACCCCCTCTGAGACACCAGAATAGACCAGCTGCACGGAACAAATGCAGTGCACAAGTCCTACGTAGGATTAGGGAACGAAAACATAAGAAATAATAAGGTTAGTTAGTTGGGCGCAGCGCATCAGTCTCCTGCCGATTTAGGCAGCGGAGCACCTCAACTAACCTGCGTAACTATCCGTCTTCCTATAAAGGCAGATAAGGGAAGGCGGCAGCCGTGTACAAGGCTTCTTGACAGAATGGCGCTTGTTCAGTGAACCTATACGCAGCTGATGCAGTAGCATAACAATGATAAAGCGGACTCCGTCCCTTAATGCGTGTGGTACCTTTTGAGAGAAGCATGCACACTTTTACCTTTTCGGCGCACATGTACAACTTTTAGCTGACTTTGAAAATTATTTGTAAATTCCAGGCCGCGTGCTGAGCTATAATGTATGGCTGGCGTGTTCTCAAGAGCTTCGACAACCGATAGGTGGCGTTTTCTGACCTTGTTGAAAATGTGTTGCAGAGCCCCTTCATGACGTTGATATTCTCATGATAAATTATAAGAAATCGCTACACTAAAGCTTTCTCCTCTTGCCTCGACGCCAACTTGCATGTCATGTCCCATTTAAATGCATATAACTCGCAAAAATACTTTAATGCGACAAGTGATGCATCAATATGAACGAAGTTTGTCGCGTTTCAACGAAAACGTATCAAGTCTAAAGGCTTCAGGAAGCAAAATTTTCCCTCAGGCCTGTAATGTTTCACACGGCTTCTGAAGGTGAAGCATGACATCCTTCGATCCGCAACCTTTCACCAATGGCAGACATCGTAGCTCTCTGAACGCGGCCCAGTAATAACAATCATTGGGGTTTGATGCCCCGAAACCACCATATCATTATGAGAGACGCCGTAGCGGAGGGCTCCGGAAATTTCAACCATCCTCGGGTTTCCTAACGTGCTCCTAAATCTAAGCACACGGGCCTGAATCATTTTCACCGCCATCAAAAATGTGGCTGCCATGGACGGGATTTGATCCTGCAGACAGCGAGTCAGCAGCCGAGTGCCTTAGCCACCACCGTGGCGCGTCTAAATTTGGCCCAGCAGAGCAGCCGAAGCGGATTGATTTGACCCGTGAGCTCGCAGCTTACGTGAATCGTTACAACGCTGTCAAGAGACTCACAATTTCAGAAGCACAGATCACTTGCTATGTTTTCTATGCAGGATTGCTCTCGGTAAAGAAAGAGAAGGAGCGAGAGAGAGGAAAAGTGGAGAGTTTGGCCGGGCTAAAGATTTATTTGGTTTGTTACTCTACAGTCGGGTATCGTGTAAGCGCAGGAAAGACGACGAGAAAGAAATAGCAAACGCAGTATGTTCGTACTCTATAATTAGGGCACCAAAGTTTGATATCGTTTCTTTTAATTGCTGAGTTACAGTGTTGCGCACACTTAACACTTTCGTTTATATTTCTTGATTGTGTAATCTTGAACGCTCATATTTGAAGCAAATATAGATAGCTGCAATTGAACACCTTATTCCCAAACTATATTTGTGCACCTAATCACGTTTAAGTGCAGTAAGCTTCGTGAAATTCGGCGCTGTGTGCGGCAACCAGAGATTCCCCACTTCAAACGTGTTTAGATAAAAAGCCCCAAGGCAAAATCCACCAGTTCGTACGAAGTTCGTATGCGGCGCACGTGCCGGAAATTGATACCCCTCACTGCAAATAAGCATGCAGATAGATTCCCTTTCTCTCTCAACAACCCCAAGTACAAGTAAATAAAAATAAATGTGATAGAAAAGAGAGAGAGCTAACGTGCAGAAATCGAAGGGCACACGGGCCTAAAATTCTTCGGTAAACATCGCTATAACCCTAGATATAGCTCATTATAGCGTGGGGCGCTCTAAAGACAGAAAAAACGAAAAGCGAGACTAACAAGAAACGCTAATGTTCGCAATTATCCGCCAACAGTATACGGAGAACACGCCGCCTATAGCATGCGCAAATACAACTCAATCAGTTCAGCTACGCGCATGTTATGTGCATTGCAACAACAATATATATAAATTTACAAAAGCTGGTGTGTATAGACTAAGTTGGCACAGTGGAAACGACAAAGAAGAAAGCCCGTTATAGCGCAGGTCTGCCAGAAAGCGATAGCGACCTCACGGCGCGCCGGTAACATTTCCGTTTCAGTCATTGTTCCGGTTATTCGTTCGTTCATTTGTTTATTTCTCTGATATACGTGCTCATTTACTCCTTGTTTTCTCAATTATTTCCTGCTTCATTTTTTTTAGCTTGTTCGTCGGGTTGTTTTAATGCTTGCTTCTTTTGTTTGTTTGTTTGTTTGTTTGTTTGTTTGTTTGTTTGTTGGCTTGGTCGTTATTTGTTTGTTTGTTCCCGCAAACTTCGCCAACGGCCATCTGTCCGTGAGCGACCCCGCAAGCTGTACTTGTCACAAGGCTTTGTAATTGAACAAAGTAACAAATTTAGTTGCATAAAGGGGATGCTGAATGAAAGTACTGCAAAATAAGTATACTGTGGCAAAACCGTCCCTCGGTATACGCAGTCAGCGAACAGCTTATCCCGTCTTTCCCTAAAGCGGGAGACCGATGAAGAATTGAGCAGCGACCGGAGAGATAAGAAGCCCCGATCAAACAGTAAGAGCGAAAGAAAACAAGCTCGGTTGATCGCTAGCAGCAAAGAAAGAAAATAAAAGAAAGCGCGGGCAGCATCGAGCATTCACCATTGTCCGTGATTGTTAACACGTGATGACACTTCCAATGCGCCTCGGGCTATAATCGGGCAAACAATGCCTACGCGGCTCGTCCCTTTTATTGGCGCTGACGGGAATACGGACGCAAGGCGCTGGTGACAAGGCGGCCGCTGTCGCCATAGGCACCCAATTAAGCAAGGACCAACACGCCTATCGCGCTATTGTGGGGCAGAATAGGACGAGACGGCCATCGTCTCATTGTTTCGTCGTTGTTGGCGTCTGTCCTCTAAATACCGCTCGACTTTGCCTGCGACAACTGTTTCTCACTGGATTTCTCACTGTTACTCCCTGGATATTTCTTGCCCGTACGTACCGCAGAACTTTGCTCAGTGGTATTGTTAAGTACTCCAGTAGCCTCTTCCTTCTTCCTCCCTCTCTCTTTACTATCTTGTCAGTTAATTAATAATTATTATTATTAATAAGGTTTGAATTGATCGACTGATTGATTAATCTTCACAATTAGCTGCTCGGAATATATGTGTGCTGGAGAGCACAGATTTCATTTTCGCCCACCTCATGTACTTATGCTTTCACTTTATACGAATAGAACTTGTGCACGCGAACTTTTGCATGCCGTGCACCTGCCTTTAAACGCAAGCAACGCTGCCAGGAATTCAATTCACGACCGCGCGCTTGCCAGCTTCGAATTGCCAGGGTCACTCAATCACTGGGGCACTGTGCTGGTTAAGTCCAGATATTCAGACTCCTACAACTGGGTGTGGACTTGTGCTGCGGTGTAATCTGCAGAACGTATGACGATACGTTGGAGGGCCTTATGTTGGTCAACAACGAATGGCTTACTAATCAGCTTGTTGTGCCTCTGCTAAATGCAAACATCTTTCCGTATACAAATAACTAATTGGCTTAGAGTTTTGTGCAACGCGTTCTAAAAGCCAGACATCAATGTTACCACCTCGTAAAGGTGAGAATCTGCGCACAAATACTGTGCGGTTGACGTACTCAAATGTAGTTCTGCGCGTGTCTCAGCGTTTTTCTACATCTTCGGTCCGTTCAGCGCCAACAGAAATTTGCCGACAGAAGAACGCCTCTTGCATGCAGCTACCTCCAAACTTGTGTCCGCAAACTCCCAGTCATCGTAACCCGGCATCAGAGATTGCGTAACGCTCACAGACAGCTGACTATGTGCTTGAAGCATCCACACCTGAAAAATAACTCAAGTTTCCTAATGCATGCCTTTTCCTTCTGATGATTGTTTCTCAACGCAAGGCTCAGTATTATGACGTAAATGCATAATGCTTTTCAAGAATAAATAAATAGTAACATCAAATTAGGCAGCACATCAAATCTAACTATAGCACACAATAAGTCATAAGCACAAAAGTCTTCTAACACATCACCGAAGCTCTCAATACTCATTGCAGATTCATCCCTACGGGCCAAATAACGCAGAAAATGAAAAAAAACGCTTTTCTAGACACTCAAGCTTAATTGAGCCGTTTCCTGGACGAAATACTCGAAAAAGTGCTTGCGCGGGAAGGGCCACGCAACCTAAAGAGCCGCATGGAGATCATTAGCGTATTTCTTACGTTATTTTTCATTCTCACGAAAAAGACAGCTGACGACGAGTCAAGCGCAGGAACTACGTGCATATCCACTCATTTCGCGGCTCCGCACACAGCTGAAACGTCAGCATTGCTCCGATTGCTACACACAAAGTCCCTATAACGTCTGATGGCGTCTTGTGTCAACAATTAACGAATATAATTTCAACAAGTACACTTTCCTGCTGGCGTTTTGATGTATATGCAGAACACACTCCTAAGGCACATCAGTTGGATTACGTCAAGAAAGAGCCTCCTTCCGCTGGAATTGTAAACAAGCCATAACGTTAAAGCGCGCGCGAGTGACCACTCATCTCGAGGCCATTAACGGCACTATACGGAATACTGCCCTCCACGAAAGCTCTCTGCGTCGGCGCTGAACGCTCGGTATACATATTGAGCCGAAGCTTTCGTTCTTTGATCTCGCCGACGAGTCTTTCACGTGCGCGCCCACATTCCGCAAGAGAAACGAGCTCGTCGAACATCGCTCGCTTTGAGCAAGCAACCGTTAGTTACGGTTCGGCAACAGCGGGTAGTTAGTGTATCTATCCTGCGGGCCTTTCGCCAAGGGGGGCGCCGCGCCCGCTCGAATCACTTGATATGCTGGAAGCGCGCCCGCCCATGTCAATACCACTTTTTGATACGCTCGCTGGCTGTATTCGACAGCACAGCCACCCATGCAGGCTTCTGTCACGACTCGTGTGTGACTTTCCGCGCCGCTTCTTTCGACCGAAGTCAAAGCACGCGCCAAAGCCGACCACTGTTGTTCGCTTGCGCTTCCCGAAAGAAATGCTGACGTACGAGCGAAACGTGTCAGACGTGACACCAAAACGGGACGTAGAGCGCGTTCAACACCTCCTTTAGCAAAGAGCGGAGGCTACAGAGACTTCAAACTCTGTGGATGATAGAAACGAAATATTGTTAAGGTATACTTCACAGGCTACAGAGACTTCGAACTCTGTAGATGATGGAAACGAAATATTGTTAAGGTAGTTCACAGGCTACAGGAACTTCAAACTCTGTGGATGATAGAAACGAAATATTGTTAAGGTGGCTCACAGGCTACAAAAACTTCAAACTCTGTAGATGATAGAAACGAAATATTGTTAAGGTAGTTCGCAGGCTACAGGGACTTCAAACTCGGTGGATGATAGAAACGAAGTATGCCGGTATAACGTGGAAGCAGAAAGCACAGAACCGAGCTGATTGGTGGAACATGAAAGAGGCCTTTGCCCTGCAGTGGGCGCAGTCAGGATCAGTCAGGTAGTGGTGGTGGCCGTGGTGGTAGTGGTGATGACGATTATCATGAGGACGAGTTCACAATGGACGACTATCAACGTCCTTAGCTGGAAACTTAGTACGTGAAACGCGAAACGAAACAACTTCAACAGAAAAAAACGTTTTTCACGACAACGGGTGTTGCAAAGGGTGTGTTGAGGCGATGACGTAGTAAGTCGTTCTACAAATAACTGTCAGCTCGTTGTCACGGCAATTATAAAATGATATAAACATTCTCGTTATTGCACGAGAATGCGTGAACGTTTTTGACCCCACACCTTTCACGTTGAAAACAGACGTCCCATCCTTCGTTTTCGCGCACGATACCGATTAAAGGCACGTTCAAAAAGAAGCAAAAGCTCGCGGAGTATATATATGCCTAACAATGGCGCTATACGGCGGACAGAAAATTGTGTTGTGAGCGCACCCTGACGTATAAGGAGGCAACAATACGCCATGGTATACAGACGCCATAAAAGCGAACATATTGAAGCACGAGAAAAGTTGCACGCGTCTCAAGAATGCGTAGCCGCGACATTTCTTTAAGACACCACTGCACGGACAAGCCAGAGGAGAACAGAACGAAAATGCAAGTAGCCGGTTTAGGAAGTGGTGGCTTCTCTTTTGTACGACAGTTTCCGAGAGCCAATTTGGGCTCAACCTATCCGCGCGTTTTTTGAGGTGGCTTTCGAGTGTAAGATACAAAGGCTTATAGCGCTGCGGCTGTACTTCACTGCTGCAGAACAGAACGTGACTACACATTCGCCCTCGTATCTCTAGGAAGTACGAGATCTGCATAAATCTCATATCTCTACGCGTAATGGGATCTACAGTTGAGTTACACTAGGGTTTGCTTCGTTTTGAATTCTATTTGAAACACGCATTTCACTTTTTTTTTCAATGATCCCTAATTGTACTTAGAAGCGCACGAGACGCAGTGTAAAGAATACCCAGAGAAGACGACCACTCCTAATTTTATCTAAAATAAAAATGAGAACGTGATTATGCGAGAAACAAAGAGAATTACGCACAGCATCGAGCACAGCACTTCGCGTGGCCTATAGTGCACCAGTTTTCGAACTTGGTCTCTCTCTCTCTCTCTCTCTCTCCCTCTCTCTCTTTCTCTCTCTCTCTTTGTCACGCTGTTCGTTCGCTCAGACGCGGAATGAACTCTGCTGGAGAATTTATAACCGCAATGTAGTAGGCGCTCTTGCGTTTTTCTCCTCACTCACTGCCTGACTACATAGTAAGCCGTGTTGCTGGGCTTGTCAGTTCAGAAATGCAGCAAAAAAAAAGAAGAAAAAATATAAGAAGCAGACTTCGATAAGGATTGCTAGCACGCTATAGCTGGCGATGCATAACTTGTAAGAAACAACAACAGCATGGACACGACACAGGAAGACTAAAGCTGTTGATATATCACTGATAGCTCATTGATACTCATGGGGTTTTCCACATATCTGCAAGCTAAACCAAAATAAACTGTTATCGAAGTCAGCACTCCATCCCGTTTCTTTCATTGTCCTCGGATATCGTGCTGTTATTCGCTAAGGAAAAAAGCAGACAAGATGTGTACAGGAACATAGACGCACGCACGCACGCGCACACGCATACACACGCACACACATCGCGTATTCAAGATATTGGCACCTGACTATAGGAACGCGTCTGGGCTTGGCTCGACACGCGTGGGAAGGCGAAGGCTGGTTTGACGGAGCGTATTCGCTGCAAGAACCAACAATGCTCGTTCGATAACTTGAAGGACATCTCAAAATGGCCTTGCATTTCCAAGGCCAGGAAACATCTACGAGATGCCTAATAGGTGCTTTCTTCAGCATTGCAGGCCATCACGGCCAAACTGAAAGCGCGCCCCTCTATTTTTTAATAAGGCAATAATTTTTCACATAGAAGGTCTCTACGCTAAGTTTTTTTCAACGTGTGGGCCAACGTCGGCCGGCGTAACAACAAAGTCGGACCACCGCTTTCAATGGGACAACTCGAGTGTTCCGTTTCCTCGCTGTGACAGGCGGTGAACGCAGGTGGAAAACAAAGTCAAATTTAAATAAAAAACAGGAAGGTAAAGCTCTCTTTGAAAGCAGGTCATTCAATACGAAACTATGCCTCTCTGTTGCAGTTTGTACTTCCGCTAACAATGCAAAGCGTCTATATAGCTCATGTGCCGTATACGCACGACCCGAGCTGTGTTATAGCTGGTCCCGCAAGAGTAGGCTGCAGAACTGCTCGCATGCGAACAAATTGGTGCCACTGCTAGCGCTATATAGGCACTGTTTTCAACGTCTATATACAGAGGAATCTCGTTGATACGTTTGTCGCGATAAACAGGAAATATGTGCGAAAGTCGTATTGACAAACAAGGTTTAAAAGAGGGGGGAAATGCGGATGCTCCATCAGTGACACGGTCTCATTGAGGAACATTGACGAAGCTCGTCAATTGGTGCTGCATTTTCTTCTTTTCGCCATTACACAGAGCGGCCGCGCCTGGCAGCGATGTTTTCGCCACAAAACCGCGATTCTCTTGCGGCGTCAGCGGCTTTGAAACGTGCGGATTGTGGCTCCTCGAAAGACGTTTTGAGCTGGTACACCATATAATAAACGTAAGATTGTTCGATATATTGTCGCATGGTCTGCTTGCGTGAGAACCACGGGTGGAAAAAGAGAGAGAAGCTCTGCCAGAGCCGCTTCTTGGCTAGTCTACGCAACAAGCCCAATAAAGCACGGTTGTCGCCAAAAACGTAACAATATCGATCAACATCTACTTCCCGAGTCATATAGTCTAATTTGGGGCAAAACTTTTAGCGTACTGAACCCATGAAAGTGCATTATTTTGAACGGACGTTGGCTGGTTATAAAAAGAAGAACTTACTTGGCTGAAAAAGGCGTTATGCAGTAACGTATCAACAAGATTCGACTGTTTACCATGAGCACTGACTCCAATTCGTTCGGATATAGACGTCGTTCTCAACGGTTGAATCCGAGTCGTGCAGAAAAATGGTCTAGATTGCCTTTGATCAACGAGGGTACCATAGCATCTGTGAATCTGAACAAAAGTACGTGACCAATGTTTATGTAGCCCCCGATCAAAAGGCGGGACCTCCTTTTTCCTCACTGGATATATATATATATATATATATATATATATATATATATATATATATATATATATATATATATATATATATATCTCACTCCTTGACGCATGATTTTTTTTGCATTTACGGAAGCGATAGTGACAGAAATATAGATGTAACGAGGAAAGGTAGGAACGTCAATCAGACGATAAATGTCCGATTTGCTATCCTACACAGACTAAGTGATAACGGTAGATAGAAAAGTAAGGAAGAGAGGAATGAGAGAGGGGAGAATATAAGTATAATCACCCGCACACGCGCACACACTCACGCACTAACTCACTCATGTGGAAATGTCTCAATCGTTCAACAAAGTGGTTCTTTCGCTACATATATATATCCAACAAGGCCTCCCTCGCCAAAATCCTGGTGTATAGTTCGAGCTTTCCGGCGTTCCAAAACGTATTGTTCAAAAAAAAATTCGGCAGATCCCACGTACCACGGAATCGACGTTATGGCAAGCATGCGGAGGGGTGGTGTTCGTGTTGCAATTTTTTTTTTCTTGAGCAACACGTCATGAAATGGTGCTAAATATATGTACAAATGTTACACGCACAGACATGTCTTGAAGAGTTGCGAATGTTGATATAACCAGCTGTTTGCACTTGCGCAACGATGCCAACTGGAACATGCGTATTACCAACACTAAAAGCTGATATGACGCGCTGATGCTCGCGAAGATGCTGGCCCTGCACCCTGCTCCATAAATAAACTTCAGCGCATGACACCTAACCACAGTTCACGTTAACCCGACGTAATGGCTGTATCAAAGGAGTACATATGTAATGTTTATAAAGTTGGGTAGGCAGCACTGCAACCGTTATTCAAGTTTCGCGAAGATTGGCTTCTATATGAAACGTAGTTCCGAGACATGGCGTAGCTCTGTGGTAAAATGCTTCATTGCCACGCAGGATTCTTTGGTTCAATTCCAGCTGGAACCCTGACATTTATTCTACGCCTTCTTTGGGTCGACGCCACCGATGTTGGGTATTGCTTAAAGCTCGCGCGTTAAAATTGCCCGTGTGTTCTGGTCGTTCCTGGGTAGATACTAAGTGACAATCACCTGTGGCACATACCCGCATACCAGTGGCATATACGCGCCCATGCGTATGTGCCACTGTCTGGCGGGAAGTGTTTGATGAAGTACGCGATAGGATTGTGACATTGTTCATGTCTTCACCAGCGCGTCATATTCGTCGAACCATCGCATCCTCCCATGCTAACTTTGGTTCACGCCGAGTTCAGGAAGTGACCACGAGAGAACCCAAACGTAAGCGGATAGATAGATAGATAGATAGATAGATAGATAGATAGATAGATAGATATATAGATATATAGATATATAGATATATAGATAGATAGATAGATAGATAGATAGATAGATAGATAGATAGATAGATAGATAGATAGATAGATAGATAGATAGATAGATAGATAGATAGATACGCTCAAGGTCACCGAATCTCGCTGAGAAATGCTTCGCATTTAAAAATGGCTGGCCATCGAGGCGTGCAAACACTGCTGAGGAGAACTGCTTTTCTGACAGCTGTATTTGCCGCAATCACACTTCAACTTTACATGTTCGTTGGTTTCTTCGCTGCCGCAGTGGTCCCAGGTGGCAGCACTGTCTGTCATTCCGATGCAACAGGCAAAGACGTGAGGTAACAGGCAACAGGCAAAGACAGGTGACAAAGAACTGTCGTCTTGGATCGTGATAGCCCAGGTGGAAATTTGAGTCCGAGGCACGAGTCCAGGCGGCAAAGACATGTGTGAAGTGGACCGGGCGTATGCCACATAGATCGTGCGACGTTACTCACGAGCGTACGAATTTATGTTCCTTTGTCACTTCTTGACAGTTGCATAGGTGGGATGGTGTCTTGTGATATCGTCACGGGGTCGTGGCGTGGACCAAGGCAGCAGTCGGCTTGTTCAAGACCAAACTACTTATTTGGGCTAACCTGTGTCCTAGAAAATGAAAAAAAAAGGGAACGTACAAGTAACTTACACTGTATACTGATATCTTTATTCATTTCCTAATCCATGGTTAAGAATGTAAACTGATAGCGGTGAACAGGGCGTCGGCCGTAGGTAATCTGATCATCAGCGGAACGCGTCTCTTGCACAGTAGCCACCGAACCATTCAGCGTTATCGCTGCTGCTCGCGTAAGTTATCGCACAGACGTGATTATCCGCCGACTGTGCCCAATCTGAACGAAATGGCGCACATCAATCGTGAAGCTTCTCAAGAAATGCGGCGCGCTCTGTTGCTAGCAGTCTTTTTGAATGAAACCCGAACACATCGAAATAACCCCGCGGCTATATTAACAAGGTATTAACAACGTCGAGCTAATAAATGTCTGAAACATTGCCGTTATTGTCAGAATATGCGGCTTGCTGCGATAGATAATAACAGGGAAGAATCGAGGACACGGTAAAACTACACAGCATGCGAGCTCCACATTTCCGTCCAAGTGAACCCGTGATTTCTCATCGGCCTCTGTACGCCCTTCCACAGCCAATGCGGATTGATAACGACTGAACTGCGTTTTGTTAAACGTCATAACAAACCCCACCCGTCGTTTCGCATCCGTCGCAGTCCATTTTTGTTCGGACTTGCAGGAAGTGCACGTCGATGAAGACTCGCACGGACGGGCGGCAGCCGGTGCGCAGCCGCTGGTCATCGTTTACCGCAGGCCGCTGTCCAGCGCGGAAGAATTAATGACCGCATGTGATGTAAGACAACGCACGCGACCGTGCAGAGTAAAAGCCCCGTGCAGCTATGGAGCACTCAGCCGCGGTGGTCCTGAGCAAACGCGCCATCCACGCTGCTTTCACGGACAAGCGCTATGCGTGTCTTTTTGCGAGCATCTTTGCTGCAAAATTTGCGAAGAACATCGCGATATTAAGAATAGAAAAGTTGCGATGGCGTGACTCTCTCCACCCATTTCCATCCAAACCTGAGGAAGAAAATATTGTGGCCCTTGTTGAATTCTATTCTACGGGAACGATATCATGTCGCCACTGCCCTAGAACACTTGCGAACGCCTATCTATCTATCTATCTATCTATCTATCTATCTATCTATCTGTCTATCTGTCTATCTGTCTATCTGTCTGTCGGTCCGTCTGTCTGTCGGTCCGTCTGTCTGTCTGTCGGTCCGTCTGTCGGTCCGTCCGTCGGTCCGTCCGTCCGTCCGTCCGTCCGTCCGTCCGTCCGTCTGTCTTTCTTTCTTTCTTTCTTTCTTTCTTTCTTTCTTTCTTTCTTTCTTTCTTCCTTTCTTTCTTTCTTTCTTTCTTTCTTTCTTTCTAGATTTTTTTTCTTGTGACGCTAGGTTGTGTGCTACTCTAGTCAAATTAATTATTGAACCACTTCTCTTGAGTTATTCGATGAAGTCCCGATGCGATGCAGGCTTCTGCTGATAGAACACTTTTTTGTTGTTGATGGCGGTGGTGATGTCTTTTTTTTTTTTGCATATCAGTATGACATAACTTCGAGCACGAACAGCCCTTCCTGATAAAACATACCAAGACACTTTTATCGTAAGGCTAGCATTATTCTTCCACTTTTCGTGCTCAAAATTTGATGAACTTAACAGCCTACGGAGTAGTTAAATCGAACAAAACACAATGCACGATATAACGATTGATATGTAGAGTTTAGCGTCCCAAAACCACCATATGATTGTGAGAAACGCCGTGGTAGAGGGCTGCGGAAATTTTGACCACCTGGAGTTCTTTAACGTGCACCCAAATTTGAGCGCACGGGCCTACAGCATTTCCGCCACCATCGAAAATGCAGCCGCCGTCGCCGGGATTTGATCCTACGACCTGCCGCATGCATTAACGAGTAAACATCGTCGACTCCAGCAGCAGTCCATTCCGAAATAGTGTAAAGCGGGAAAAAAACAGGGGTGCGGAAACAGGATGTCTTTTACTAACGCTTTCCTCTGAGTTCCCGTTCCCGTGCCATCTCTGTTTGACGGAGTTCTGAGATTTCTTCACACATGTATTTTACGCTGTGAGATAAATACCGCATCATGAAGTGATGTATAGTATTATTCAAGTTATATATATATATATATAGTGGGAGTAATAATTCAATGGGCCAGTTAGTGTTCGTGAAGGCATGGGGTATGGCACAACGGGGAAACCCTTTCCTTACCCACGCCGTCACGGACCGCTCCCGCCACCGCGGCGACAATCTTGGGTGGCCCGACACACGTCGAGAACTGACCGGCACGGCATAAGAACCGGATGTGGACGTACACCGACATTTGGTTTCCTGCTCTGTGTTCACAGTGGTTCTTCTTTTTTTTTCTTTTTTTTGTCTTTTTTCTTCTCTTTTTTTTCTTTCTTTCTTTTTTTAGTTCTCTCTCACTCTCGCAAACATCTTTCAAGGCGAGAGTGACGCGGCAGCAACGAAGTTTGGAAGTTCATGTTAGTATAACTCATCCCCTGATGAAGAGAGGACCCCTCCCGAAACTGTTGGATAATAAACATATTTATCCTTGTTGATAACGTCCCGTTGTGCCATATCCCATATATATATATATATATATATATATATATATATATCGTTCTTCCAATCACTATAGGTTGAATTCAAAGTGACACTGACCTATCTTCCTCTCTGGAAGCGAACTCTACAAACCGCACTGTGTACAGTATAGTCAACGAGACAGATAACTCATTTAGACGTTCCCAGAATGATGAAAATGACTCCGTACGGAATGAAATGAGGTGGCTGATTTGCAGCTTAAAGTATGCTAATGCTAGGAAACTTTGGAAAGCCATGCGGAGTTTACTGAATGACAGCGCAACCACGTTGGTGTCCGCATGTACGAAATGCAGCACCACTCATACATTTTTTTTTTACCCAGTGCAGGCAAGCTATACAACAAGACGAGAAGCAATCATTTCTGTTACTAACGGAGGTTTTCCGAACTTCAGAGGGCCTGCAAAAGTGACATGAACTCTTTCTGAATGAAACCTTTTCTCAGAAATACCGTCAAAGAGCTGGCGACTTCCGAAAGGCGCATGCACTGTAAGGTATTGCGATGTCTAAAATAATACGATATCAGCTCCGTGCATCGCTGAAAAACACAGTAATGGCGGCGATCGCGACGTTGAAATATTTATGGCGTGCGAACTTTGCGAAACGTTAGATCGCAAATAGTGGTATAGTTATAGGGAGGTGTTGAAAGCAGACTTTCTGCCAGCCCTCTCGGCCGCCCATCATCCTGAAGAAGAACGCGAGTGAGCAATGTAATGTTTATAGACAACCACGTCGGCAAGGTTTGTTCGCCTTACGCTCACCGAGTCGTGTTTAGACTGCAGATTTGTCGGTGAAGTTTGTCACTACTAGAATAAATTCTTTGTATAATCATTATACTTTCACAACCCGCAACGGTGCATGGCTTAGCGTATCGGCTTATCCGTTGCTCTGCAAAGCGCGAGGGCACGGACTCAATCTCTGTTCACGGTGGCAGCATTCAGATGGGTGTGAATTGCAAAAACGGCGGGTTACTTAAGTTTAAATGCGCTTCAAGGAATCAGAGACGGTCAAGAATTGGGCTAGAGCTCCACACGACTACGAGCCTTATGTTATGATCGTATGTCGTTTTCCGGCACGCATAATTTGAAAATTAGGTATCCGGTGAGCTTCTAAAAGCAGAGAATAACATTTAGACCGATAACTACATTGGCCTATAGAACTATGAGCTTCGCGCAGACTTAAGAATGGTGCATGCCTTCCACGTGGTCGTGGGCGTTTGTGTTCATTACTTGTGAATCAGCGTAATGGCGTTCGTACATGTACGCCTACCTTTTCATCCGCATAGCTAAATGAGATTCTCATTTTTCATTTTATTGATGTATTTGGTAAGTACAGAAAAGTTGTTCACTATATCAGAGGCTCGCTACATCAAATTCATTCAAGTAGCACATTAAAGCTCATAGAACAGACGTTCGCGAAAACAAAAGAGAGCATCCTGCGATGAAACAATGTCAAGCAAGCAAGTAGCAAACCTTATAAGTTCAACTTGACTCAATATTAATTGTGATCGTGATCAATAGTGCTTCTCAAGAGCACGCTAATTGGATTAAGTTTATGGCTGTGCGCCTGGCAGTCAATGTATATTTTTCCACTTTCTCTTTCCCTTCCATATTGCTTCATATGTAATTGTGCATGCATGCATACAGAGTTGCATAATGTTGTTAGGCTTATAATCACTTGTTTTATATTTGCTCCCTGAACGCTGCGCACAGACAGATAAACAGAAAAAAAGTTGTGAAGGCACAGCGTTATGCTAGTTTTGTTTTGTTTTTTCCTTGATCTTTTCCTTGCTTGCTTTTTGTTAACTTGTTTGTTTGCACGTCTGCTTGCTCGTTTGTTTGTTTGTTTGTTTGTTTGTTAAGTGGCAAATTAGTAACCGGCGGCCCCTCTATCGTGTTGTCATGTCACTTAAAGCAAGCTTCAACCCGCCAACAGAGAAAAAAAATCAGAGGACCGGAAATGCTTTTGCTTGCTTTTTAAGAAAAGTGAGAGAAGGAGCAGAATATTAAGCATAATTTCCTCTGAAATTCAAACTATACTAAAGAGTATCCCAACGACGAAGAAACGTGGAGGCGGCCAATTTAGACTATAAAGTCGAACATACATATACGAAGCACTCGGAAATGACAGCTCCATGCACATAACTCGGAGCCGCCGCGATACGCGTGGCAGGCTGCTTCTGGAGAATCATGCGTGCGCGTCTGATGCAATGTGTCTACGCGGAGCCCATTAAAGAAGAGTGCATTACGGCCATGCACTAAGCTTCGTAATGACGCGGCCGTACCGACGGCGAGATGAAATGAGTTAAACCGTTTCATCTAAACGAGTTAAACCGTTTCATCATAAATCGAGTTAAACGAGGGCGGTGCAGAGACACACTGAGTTTATGCAGGAGCTCATGGCTACGCGGCCTTGCGCAGAACACGCAAAGTGTTAGACTATACAATGTGAATAAATATATACAGTCTCTTCTTCCCCCATTCTATGCCCATTCGCTCCCAGGGTTTTGGTATGGTTTATTATAGAGCGATTGAAATAACCGCAACAGCATTGGCGCCTATGTGGATGAAAGTCTCCTAGGGCGTATAGGGCGTTATAACGTGACGCTATAGGCCGTGACGTTATAAGAATACGGAAATTGCGCAGCCTGAGCTTACAGTAAAAGCCCAGCCACTCCTGTTCGACGAAGTTCCTCTTTTAGTTATTATTATCATCCACTCTATTTCACGCGTGCGCGGGAAGAGTCCTCGCAAAATGTACATAAATGATGGCGTATAGCGATGACGATGTTCTTTCCGCCATTCTTCACAGCCATCCCTCCCTTAAAAAGAGAGAGAAAGAAAACAAAAGGATCTTCGTGGAGGGTCACGAGCACGCATTAGTATTTAATTATCTGCGCGTCATTGCTGCGCGAGCTTTTTCCAAAATGGCGTTGCTTAATCCAAGCACGTCCATTGCGGTTCATGCATGTATGCTTATACGTGCGAACTCTGCGTGTTCCTTATACACGTCCTTCCTTTAAGCACTCGAGCCGCTGCTGTCCTACGCAGTTCAACCGTGTGTGCGCAAATCATTAACGACCGTCCGTCGCGAAGGTACAGTAGGATTTCCAATGCAATTCTAACGAACCCACCGAGCACCAACTCGAATTAGAATACAGTGTGCAGAACCGAGTCTCGAAAGCTAACAAAATTAACGTGGCATAATCAGAATCGCTAATGTAATATAAAGGCGACGAGTGTGAAATGAAAGGCGCAAAATTTCACCGTGACCGAGTCCGGTTGGTTAATCCAACGCTGGAGAAGAGTGCTAAGCAAAAGATGTGATACTCGGGAGCTCACGCGCGCTGAAGACACCAACGCTAGAAAAATTCTCGCTGCTCAGTGCCAAACAAGATTCCCAGTCTGTCTACAGCAACAGGGCAAAGCCTTCGTTTTATCTTCGATTATCTTCGAATGATGTGTGCCGTCATGTACAGAACTTACATTGCATAGTTGCTGAGCTCCAATGGCATTGTACGGTATTTAGGGGCGAAGCTCCTTACGCCGTGGGTCGTCGTTCCCTCTTCTGCAGTAAGAGTCGCAGTAGTAGTAAATAGCCAACTCTAGTTTAACAATTACTCTATAGATGGCGTTGTGAGCATATGCCCTTGGAAATAATATAACTAGATGTCGTTAGTAGTTTTCACAATTAGTCGGGCAGCTAACCGACGACGAGGGATGAAAGAACACGACATAACGCGACTCATTCAGGCATTCGTCATCAGCTGCACAACCTATAGCTTTCCTTATCTGAGGGTATTGAAAGCAGACAAGCACAAAATAGACAGAGTCATACGTGTGACTCTCAGGAATGCTCTGAACCTTCCCCCTTGGACCCTCACGGAACGTCTGCTTCTAATGGGGCTCCGACATACCGTATCAGAACTATTCTATTCATACCACACGAATCAAGTCATGCGCCTCACCATCACTAAAACGGGACGGAAAACACTATCAGAACTTGGCGTCGAAGCCCCCGTTGAGAGAAGGGAAAAACAACGTATCCCACATGAGTGGAGGCAGGACTTCATCATCAAACCACTTCCACGCAACATGCATCCTCAGTTCCGCGAACATCGACGTCGGGCACGGGCAAAAGTTCACGACAACTACTCAGATACTGAGGGCGCCTTCTTTGTCGATGCAGCTGGACCAGTTAACGGCAAATATACAACAAGCGTCATTCATTGTGGAAAACAGGTTGATTGTATATCAACCCAGGACACAGACACAACTAGTATGGAAGAAGCAGGAATCGCCCCCGCTTTACGAAAGCCAAGGTCCACTTCCGTTCTAACAGATTCAAAAGCAGCCTACCGAAATTTTTGTGAAAGCTACATTGGCCCCGTTGCGTATCGACTTCATACACAACTCTCGTCCTCACGCTCAGAGGGCGAATGGAAACAGCTGATATGGATACCCGGCCACTGCGGTGTTAGAGGCAGAGCTCACCCATGCCTCGGTTCGAGAATTACTCTTCCGGACCTCCGACCCCGGCTTATCGCACCCACCCTCGGCTATGCGTATGGACCCGTTCCTAACATACACAGATATTCTAGAACATCAAAGACTCGAAAGACGGAAACTTCCGCCCCTGGCGCCAAAGCTCAGTAAAGAATCTCAGGTAGCGTGGCGTCGCCTGCAGACCTTGTCTTACCCCAATCCATACATACTGTCCAAGATAGATCCCGACACATACGCACCACAGTGCAGGTTCTGGGTCACTAAAACAGCCACCCTGCACCACATGATATCGGAATGCCCACACAATCCACTTCTACAACCAAGAGCACAGCACAGCACAGCACTGTAGGGTGGGAGGCAGCTCTGTCCAGCTGGGATCCAAAGACCCGAGAGGCCTTCGTGAGACGAGCGAGGACAGCGGCCTGTGCCAATGGGACCCCGGACTAAGGGAGCCCACTCACCGACACTCCTTCCTCGGTCGCAAATAAATGTTTTATTTTCTCTCCACGGACTGAATAATCAGTAAGACGAAGCGTCCGCCCTTTCGTCCGTCCGTTCTAAGAAGACAGACAGACAGACAGACAGACAGACAGACAGACAGACAGACAGACAGACAGACAGACAGACAGACAGACAGACAGACAGACAGACAGACAGACAGACAGACAGACAGACAGACAGACAGACAGACAGATGAACGGACGAACGGACAATTCACGGTTTACCTATAAAACCCTCCGACGCATCACCCCACTCGTCATTCACTCCGCAGATATGCTGCGACTTTTTATCTTCTAAATGTGCCTATAGTTAGCCTCCCTACATTTCATATACACCCCCCTCTCCTGTCTTTATAATTTACCTTCTGGATAACTTGAGTTCACTAGTACAGGCGTGGTGCTTTCGCCTCTATGTCGGTGTCTTATATCTTGCGTCATTGATTTATTTTTCCCGTTTTTACCTCCCTCTGTTTATTTTTTGCTCTCTTATCTGCATCGCGTATTATTTTACAAGTGCGCAAGCAAAGACGCGTCCAACTTCTTCCTCAGCGCTATAATTAACGTTCGTCTTATTCATTCACTCACTACATAATTTAGCCTCACAGAGACGTAATGGTGACTGCGTACAATATAAACACGGCTTAGTAATAAATAAACTTGACGCCTCGACTGTCAATGCGCTCTCCGAGCAGCGTTGAGGCTATCGGAGCGCACCGAAGCACGTTTTCGTCATCGATCTGAAAACGGCGGTGCCGCATTACGATGAACGGCGTCCAACCCCGTGAACACGCTCCATTTTCGCGTGATAGGTGAATATACAGTGGGAATTTTCGCTCTGCCGAGCCAATTGCGCGTCTGCAGGTGCGTGTCCATATGGAACTCACCGGGATTCACATTCGCGCCCCGACACGAGTCTATGTACCCATATAGTACAATGATATACGCGCTACATGCCGAAAGAGGTCAAAATGGATGGTCGCGAGGAGGAGTTGTTTCACTATTAATGAGCGCCTATGACACATATTTAAGACAGTGAGCTCTTTCGGCGCATTATCAAAGTTCAAGGATTACCTTGCGTGCTCCGCTCAACTTTACCACAGCATCTGCTGCGAACCATGGCTGCGTACACCACACGAACATGAGCCGCGTCAGCTGCTTTACGTTACTCATGCGTTATTTGCAATGTAACTTAGTCAAAGTTCATTCACTGCGTTACTTTTCAGTAAATTTTAATCCAGAACAAACTGAATTTCTGCTTAATGTTCCAGCAAAAAAAACGCAGGCGTACGGTTCTTTATCAATTCGTCTTAGACAATTCGAAGGCTAAAGCCATCTTTTTCTTGGTGGATGCAGTTATACTGCAGTGTGACGTCACAATTACGTCACACTGTGGGGTCGTCAGAGCGTAACCGCGATTAAGTGACTTTTTTTGCATCGTTCGCGTTGACGCCAACGCCGCCAACTCCGGTGGTTCCTTCTCGCGTCTAATGAAGCGTCTAAGGCTTTGGCCTTCATAAACACGCTTCAAATGCATTGTGATTGGACAAAGCCTAACAACACGTCGATGCGAGTCTTGCTAATGAGAAACTGGGAGTGCTACGGACAAACAAAAGCTCTTCCAAGTTTACTTTAGCGAGATTTCACATTAAATAAAATGCAAATGAATAGAACGTACGCAAGAATACACCCCAATGAAGGAACCCTCCTCGACGGCGCAATCGTCACGTGTTATTAAAGTTCATTTCGGAAACTGCATAATTCCGCCGTATTGCAAGATTCTGCGGCTGCGGCATTTTGAACTCAATCAGACAATCGAACTTAAAGGGTAAAAAAAATTGGCCAGCTATGTGCGTGCAAATGTCGTCAAAGAACGATAGCCTTCTGCCAGCCTTTTTTTTTTTTACAAGCATAGAATCACACTTTCAGCGCTGCCTGAAAAGGATGGGGCTTCCAGAACTACGTATCTATGTATTTTTTCGTAAAATACACGCCACCTACTACCTATGAAATAATGCTTGCCTCAGATATGATTATATTTGCTTTTTGATCAACAATGTTCACAAGTATGATCGCAGCCACCAGTTCCAAGATGGCTAAGCGTTCAACAAGTGCTTAAGCTTTGTCCGGGCGACTGAATCATGTGACAATCAGGCAGGCAGGCAAAGAGAAATTTCTGCATTCAAGTATCTCAAGGAAGACTATCATCTTTAAAAGAGAATGTCAGTCAGATCTTTAAAAGGGAAAGTCAAACAGATAAGCCGCATCAGACGGATGGGCCAATCAGAGTTCACAATACGGAGAGCCCTACAGCACTGTGAAATTCCACGGAGGAAGGAAAAAACCATGAGGAAGCGTTACGTGTCAACAGTGAAGCCTATATACTCATGCCAACCCAGGATAGAAATAGGCCCTGCTCACGTGATAGCCAAGCGCTGCTGTAGGTCGGCTCGCTTTGGTTGCGTCCGCTGAAGGAGCAGTGGGGTCCTAACCCTACTAAGGAAGCACCACGCCTTGGCTGGGAGGTGCGGCATGTCAGATGAGCTTGGATTACCGAAGCTAATGGAACCACGTGACGCTTTATCAGTTTTAGGAGCGAAGCTCCTTAAGGCGTAGGCTTGTCTACCGCAGTTGTCTGTAGTAGCCACCACTAGTGCGTGAAGTGTTCACTAGATGGTGCTCGCATTGCTCAAGATGTTTCGACAGGCAAACAGACAGACACTGTTCGTCACGTCTTTGATGATGTACTAGGAAATATTCACGGTTTTACCGATGAACCACCGGAGCTTCGCCCACTGATCGTCTTTCACTCCATGGATATGCTGTGATTTTTTGTTATTTTTATGTGGAATTCGACGATGTTCATTGCGCACACAGCTAGATCTGAAGATTATTGCAGTCCATTTTTACGTACATTTATTTGCACTTGTAGGGACCCAACGAAATCGTTAAAGAGCAAGAACATCGCGCAGCGCCATTTTTTCAGGGCAGCGTTTTGGCTCTCAGTGACGTGACATGTGGCGCGTTGTTCCGGCACGCGGGAAACTGTGTGCACAACTAGCAGCACAGCTTCAATTAGAAAGAGAGGAAAGGATAAACGTATGCATAAGGTTTGAACGTGAAAACTTTCACGCCCGAATGCCCTTTCATGGTGACTATAAGCGTGACCTCATTTAAAGAGGGTATCAGCGCGGCTGGGCTCTTAAGTTTTCAGGCTGATCGTCACATCAGGAATGCACCGCACCCTCCGACGCGCGCTAGCCTACGCACGCACCAGTCAGAAGCGTAGTGAGTAGCCAGCGAAGATTCGCTAATCTTTCTGATCAGCAAACTTGGACTTTGCTGCCCGGGAAAATTGCCTCTAGCACAATCGATCGACCATGAGTGGAGGCACGCCTCTCGCTCGAATACATCACTTCCACATCACAGTCGATGCTTCTGCGCCAGCAAGCTGCGAGCCGGCAAGAAGGCATGCGTGTAATTTCATCACGAAATGCACTACGCTTGGAGACCAGGTGGGTCGCATGATCCGCAGGGTCTCCAACAAGAGGGGGGGACTTCGGTGCACAGATGCGTTGCGGCTAGCGCACGCTTTTGTCACCAGCAGGGTCATGTACTCCGTCCCTTACCTCTCCCTCCGCAAACATGAGGAAGAACGAATCGAGGCAATCATTAAAAAGACAATAAAGCGGGCTCTTGATCTTCCGATCTCTACATCCAACAGCCGTCTCAAGGCATTGGGTGTGATTAATTCATACCAAGAGCTGAAGGAAGCCCATCTTTTAAACCAGTACACACGGCTAGCCCAAACCAACTCTGGCCAACGCCTGCTTGCACGTCTGCACATAAGACATGATTTCGAACAACAGGAACGGGTCAAAGTGCCAGAACTGTGGCGCACAGCCCTTCTGGTCCGACCTCTACCCACTAAAATGGACAGAGATGAACACACAGCGCGACGTGACGCACGCGCTCGGGCGCTGGAACGACAATTTGGACAGAAGCCAGGTGTGTACTACGTGGACGTTGCTGGCCCCACCTCCAAGGGGTGGTACACGGCGGCTGCTATTCACGAGGGCACACAGGTGGATGGGCTAACCTTTAGGGCGTATTCTGTAACACAGGCTGAGGAGGTCGCCATTGCCCTTGCGGCCTCTCACAGTAATTCCCGGTATATTATCACGGATTCGCGCCGAGCGTGTCGTAATTATACAGCCGGGTACATATCACCGTTAGCCGAGACAATACTGCGCAACTGCATAAGAGACACGGACCCTCATCCGAAACGCATTATATGGACACCGGGCCATCAGGGATTGCGGGGAAATGAGGCTGCAGATGCGGCTGCCCGAGCGCTCATTTCCGGGCTACCTTCGTCAATGCCGATGGAGACCGATGAGGAGGGTTACCCTCTCCTCCGATATAAGGAAATTCTTTATTATTATCGGGAAAGTCATCGCCGCTACCCTCCCCCCGCACGGGGGTTGAAGAAAGCAGAGGAGCGCATTTTGCTTCGCCTCCAGACGAATACATTGCTATGTCCTGCCATAGTCAAACATTTCGACCCTACGGTCACAGGACAGTGCCAGCACTGTGGGGAGGTGGCAGACACCTACCACATGGTGTGGGCCTGCCAAGCTAACGCAGCCATTACTCCTAACCCAAACCCTAGGCGAGAGGACTGGGAGGCGGCCCTGCTCGGCTGCTCAGACCTTCAGGCCCAGCAGGCCTTGGTCCAGAGAGCCAAGACGGCGGCTTTAACCAATGGGGTCCCGGAATAGAGACTCCACCTAGTCTGTAGGGGCCTCTACAGAGGTCCTACACCTCTCTTTTGTAAATAAATGTTTTTCACCACCACCACCGCACTACTCTTCAAAGTTTGTTTGTTTGTTTGTTTGTTTGTTTGTTTGTTTGTTTGTTTGTTTGTTTGTTTGTTTTTGTTCGTTACCGCTGTCTGCTAACACTGCGAACGGCACTCTCTGCCGACAGGAGTGTTGCCAGGTAAACTAATCTGGAGAAGTACAGACAGTCGCTAATTACTGCAGCTACGAAGGCGTCCTTTTAGAACAGCAATCAATTTTGTATATTGCCACGTTCCATTTCTGAAGTTTTGTTATCGCCCCAAAACACTACACAATTCTCAGCGCAAACCGCGCCTGCAGTTTTCAAGAAGCTTCCGGACTGTAGTACATCATTTCGATAAGATCATGCCGACTCCGCGAACTTTACAGATTATTCTGGAACACTCGTCACCGCCAGCGATAACGCTAGAACATTCGATGGCAAGAGTATAAATGCCTACGCACTTCGCCGCTTGTCAGTAGTTGATCGACGGCCGACGCTCTGTTCAAAGCTCGATGTTTTTGTCATGTACTTTATCCTTGGTTGGAAGTCAATAAACTTCTCTTTGTTGCTATCTGTGCAAGACTGCTACTGTAATCGGACATTCCATTTACCGGGCACAGGTTCGCCCAAATAAACATTTAAATCCCAACATAAAGTCTTCTGTCTTCGGCCACGTCACGACCCCGTGACAATATACGCAGTAGTATTATATTCAACAGTCTTTGTGTGTTGTTCTTTGGTGGCTATATTCTGTCGGAAAGCACGCGCACGCAATGCACAGTATTGCACAAGTTATCCATTAAACGCTGCCATTGGCGTAGCCAGGTAGACGAGAGAGGCTCAAACACCCTCCCCAGTTTTTTTTAGTTTTGTATGTGTATATGCACGCATACAAACACGCGCTGGAACATACAAAAAGGGTGCTCGAACTCCCACCCCCTCCTCGCTTAAACCGACACATCGAATATCGAGCAGTCTCATGACTTCGCACTAACTACTCTCTTCAAATACTTTCCTATATACTGTTCTCCCTCGATGCTAGACAAATATAAATTATGCGATGAAAACATACGTTATGCTTCTAAAAAGCGCCACGCCTGCGTGGAAGGCACAGCACAGTCACAGCGAAAGCTAGAAGAGCGGCCTTTCAGAGCCTTTGATTGATATGTGGGGTTTAACGTCCCAAAACCACTATATGATTATGAGAGACGCCGTAGTGGAGGGCTCCGGAAATTTAGACCACCTGGGGTTCTTTAACGTGCACCCAAATCTGAGTACACGGGCCTACAACATTTCCGCCTCCATCGGAAATGCAGCCGCCGCAGCCGGGATTCGAACCCGCGCCCTGCGGGTCAGCAGCCGAGTACCTTAGCCACTAGACCACCGCGGCGGGGCCCTTTCAGAGCCTTTACTAAACACTTCTTGAGTAACTACTGCTAGCACACTTGCTTTATACCCGCTACGGCATTATTAATGAAAAAATTTGGGCAGTAGGCCGGCTTGTTTCTTGCTGGATCCTTTCTTTTGTGGCTCTCACCCACTAAGGGGGATCGGCCAAGAAACCGGTGCGTAATGCAAGTGAATACCTTTAGGTTATCCAGGCTAGGGAAATAGAATTACTTTGTTTTGACTTGATGGGATTAATTTGGCACAATGTGCAAAAAGGGGAAGAAGAGAAATAATAGAATTTCTTGAATACCTGAGGTGTAATCGCTATATTATATTTCTCTGAAGGTTAAATAATTACAGTGTAATAGCTAAATAATAAATGTTAGATTGGCTAGTAAATATTGAGGGCTGATCAATAGCTCAGCAAGGTAATCTTGTGTTACATAGGAATTCGCAGAGAGCCCCGCAGATATTCCTGTCGCTGCGTCCCAATGAAGCAGCCCCAAAAGTAGGCCGGCATTCCCTATGCTATTTTTCGGCATTCTTCTGAAAAGCGTGATATCTGCTAAACGTTTGCAAGGAATGTTGTGCCAGTTGTTCATGCAGTGGCTCACGACGATAAGTAATTATGGCTAAAGTGGGTATGCGCCACAGTTAATTGCTGAACAAGAACAAGCTTTTGTATGCTTCTAACGTAATGCTTCTAAAAAATACATTACTTTGACTGATGTTATGAAGGCTAACCTTGCAACTGTGAGCATGTACTTTTGTTTTTGAAAATGTGAGTGTTCCTTGTTCATCTTTATAAGTTTTGACAATATAGTAACAAATAGAAGTTCTTGTCATGTTGCTCCTGTCATTTTACGGTGACGTGGGACCAGTCAAGTTGCCTATACGCAGCTTTTATCCCACAATCCTCGGTGTTTGTGTAGGCTTTGCACTCATGTAACAATAAAAAAATTCAACTCCAGTTTAAAAAAAAGACTTTATTGTGACCCCGACCGGTCAGTTATTTTTTTTCGACCTGCGCCCCTCCACAAATACGTTGATTCCAATAGTGGGCTAAGGCCACCTATATAGCGTAAAAAATTGAACTGTCAAGCTCGTCACGCTGCGAGTTTTGCGAGGCCAGAGAAACCGTGGAACGTGTGTTATGGGAGAGTGACGGAGGTCGGGCTTCCAGACGGGGACGCTGCGTCGAAGCGAACGACGCTGCGTCCTCGAGAACCAACTGCAGGTTGGTCCTCGAGGACCAACCTGCAGTTGTTTTTGAGGACCAATGTCCTCGAGGACCAACTGCAGGCCGTCCAGTTGGCGGAGGCAGCCCCCAGAGCTCAAGGGCCCGCCGCCTAGGCCAGGATATTCGCCCAAATCACCAATAACGCCAGCTGACTTCATTCGATTTGATTGAATCGACGGACAACTTTTTTTTATTGAACAGTGCCAAACAACAAGTATCAGAAAAAAATTCTTTTTGAACCTACACGTCGTCATCAGTGCAGCATTTTTCAAAGCTCTGAACAAGTTTTCGCGTGAGACAGAGCTTTAAAAAGGACTGTAAATAACTTTTGAGCGTTCAAGGTTTCAATGCGCCATCGCTTTCATCCTCATGATCATCAACACTTTCTCTCTACTTTTTATCACCCCATTTTTTACCTAACGCTGAGAAGAAGGTCAGTGAGTGCAACAACTTTATTGACGATCCGGAATAAAAAGAGAAGTGGTAGCGCAATTAAAGCAAGACAGTAGCAGGGCAGAAAATTGATTCAGGCTGAGCTCTCAGTTTTTCTCTCATAATAAACCTCTCTCTCTTCTCCTCACGTCATAACTCGTACCAAGTACAGAGGATTGGCCAAGGAGAATTTTTCCAGTATTTTGTCTTGTGTTTTTGTTAATTTGTTTTCTTGCTTGTTTGTTTTTGCTGTTCGTTTGAGCCTTACAGAATACGGCACATACCACTCTTATTCGAGTGCCGAGGTCGGGCGGGTTCTAGAAAACGAAGAAGTGCGCGAGCACGCGCACTGGGGGCAGCTCGCGCACTCGGTACCCGGCCGAGCAAGCCGCCGTCGCTAAAGGGACGCGTTTCGAGAGATCGTCCGAGGCCCCGTGACCGAGCGCCGGGCTCCGGTGAGTGCACTGCAGGTACTCCTGAACCTCGGGTCCGGGCGCGCCAGCACCGCTGACTAGCAGCGGACTCCGGGAGGCAGAGCCGCAGTTCTACAGCTGTCATGGCCGCCACTCCGGACGAGCCGGCCATCGGCATCGACCTGGGCACCACCTACTCGTGCGTGGGCATATTCCAGCATGGTAAAGTTGAGATCATCGCAAACGACCAGGGCAACCGCACGACACCGAGCTACGTCGCCTTCACCGAGACCGAGCGACTCGTCGGCGACCCGGCGAAGGCGCAGGTGGCCCTGAACCCCGAGAACACCGTGTTCGGTTCCAAGCGACTCATCGGGCGCACCTTCGATGACCCCAAGCTACAGGACGACCTCAAGCACTTGCCCTTCACCGTCGTCAACGAAAACAACGCGCCCAAGATCAAGGTGATTTACAAGGGCGAGGAGAAGGTGTTCAACCCGGAGGAGATTTCGGCCATGATACTGACCAAGATGCGAGAGATCGCCGAAGCGTACCTCGGTCAAAAGATTACGCTCGCCTGCGTCACCGTGCCGGCTTACTTCAACGATTCGCAGCGACAAGCGACCAAGGACGCCACCACTATCGCCGGTCTCACGGTGCCCAAAATACTGAACGAACCGACGGCCGCTGCCTTGGCCTACGGCCTGGACAAAGTAACCAGCGGCGAGAAGATCGTTCTCATTGTCGACCTCGGCGGTGGGACTTTCGATGTTTCCCTTCTCTCCATCAAGGACTCGCAGACGTTTGATGTGCTCGCGACGGCGGGAGACACGCACCTCGGAGGCGAGGACTTCGACAGCCGCCTGGTGGACTTCTTCATCGGCGAGATCAAGCGCAAGTTCAACACAGACATCTCCGACAAGGCGCGCGCCGTGCGTCGACTGCGAACCGCGGCCGAGCGGGCCAAACGCATCCTCTCTTCCACCGCAGAGACCAGCATTGAGATAGACGCCCTCTTCGAAGGCACTGACTTCTACACCAAGATCACACGCGCCCGGTTCGAGGAGCTGTGCCTGGACCTCTTTAAGAGCACCCTGGGACCGATCCAGAGGGCGCTGGATGACTCCAAGATGGACAAGATGAAGGTCAATGACATCGTCCTGGTGGGAGGATCAACACGCATTCCCCGAATACAGAAGCTCGTCAAGGACTTCTTCAACGACAAGGAGCTCTGTTTTAACATAAACCCGGACGAGGCGATCGCCTACGGGGCTGCCGTCAGCGCCGCCTTGTCGGCCGGCACCAAGGATGAAACCATCAAGGACGTCAAGCTTCTGGACGTGGCACCGCTGTCTCTAGGCATCGAGACGGCGGGTGGCGTCATGACAAAGATCATCAGCCGCAACACGAAGGTGCCGTGCAAGACTTCAAAGCCGTTCACGACGTACTCTGACAACCAGACGGGAGTCACTATTCAGGTCTATGAAGGGGAGCGGGCCATGACCAAGGACAATCACCATCTTGGTCGCTTCGAGCTGACCGGCATACCGCCGGCCCCACGGGGTGTGCCCAAGATCGAGGTCACCTTCGATATCGACCACAACGGCATCCTCAACGTGTCGGCCAGGGACGAAAGCACGGGGCATGCCAAGTCCATCACTATCACCAACGACAAAGGTCGACTTTCCCCGGCCGAGATCGAGCGCATGCTCAAGGAGGCCGAGTTGTACCGACTGGAGGACATTGCATTGAGGGAGCGGGTCGCCTCGAAGAACTCGCTTCAGAGCTACGTGTTCAGCGTCCAGCAGGCGATCAAGGAAGTCGCTAGTGACAAGATCTCAAGCGAGGAGAAGGAGAAAGTGCTGGATAAGTGCAAGGACGCCAACGAGTGGCTGGAGGAGAACCAGAACGCGCCAGCCGGGGACATACAGGCCAAGCTGAAAGAGGTGCAGGAGGTCTGCTCCCCACTCATGATAAAGATGCATATGGGCTGAAACAAACCAAAATGGCGGCGGCGTGCGCTTGCACTCATCGGCGACCGGCGCCCTCAATTGTCCCCGAAACGCCCAAGTGAAGAAACGCACAATCCTCCCTCTAAACCACGCGAGGCCTAACGTCCGCCGGTAGCAGTGACAAAAATGTTTCACGAACGGACAGTCGTTTTGTGTTCCACACGGAAAGCAGCCCTGGCTGATGGACATACGAGGCGGCACTTTCCAGTCGGACAAACTTCCGCAGATGCAACATTAAATTGTTTAGCTCTGTCATTTTCCCGTCTTGAGCTCTCTCCCTCTGTCTTGCAGACGTTCACGAAGTGATTCTGCAGTTTGGCGCGCTTTTCAGAGCAGTGTTGCTCCGCCCAGGGACGTGTCTTTTCACTACAAGATGGTAGATTAGGAATAGAAGACAACTTAATCAATCTATTAAGCGCTGAGCGCAGCTAGTCGCAATACATGACGAGACACATTTGTTACAATGACACAGTGGCTTGTCAGCCTTTCGCACATTCCGTACTTTTTGTAGGAACCGCCTCCATGGGCGCAACACACTTTTCTTTGCGCAATCCACCTATCTAGCCGCCTAAGTCTGGGTGCAGTCGCGATCATACCGTTAACATGGGGTAAACCAAAATTAGTATGGGAAGGTAAGATGGTTTGGCGAATATGACTCGCTGGTAATAACATAATGTCATAATCCTGTCACGTACGTCCTAAAACCCTTTCCGCCAGACGTGGGGCAAATACCCGAGGGCGAGTATGTGCCGCAGTTATGCGGATATATGCCATAGGTGATTGACAGCGAGAACACGCATGGGTAATTTTAACTCGTGAACCTTACGTAGAAGCTGGCATCGGCAACGTTGACCCAACGAATGCAAGTGATAAATGTCGGGTACCCAGCAGCAATCGAACACCAGCATTTTGCGTGGCAATCAAGTATTCTACCACACAGCCACACGATGTCTAGATAATGCTTTGGAAAAAGACACTATTCAGGCGTAATGTCTTGAAAGGTCAATTGTGGTTGCTAAGCTGACTATCCTATTTGATAAACGTTACATATGTAATCCTGTGATACAGCCGTCACGTCGAGTTAGCGCCAGTTGTAGTTAAGCGCCATCAACTGAAGTTCATTTATGTAGCAGTGTCCAAGCCAACCATCCCCGCGCGCACTAGCGCTTCATTTCAGCTGACCGCTTCTGATGTTGGAAACACTGATCTTGCTGTTGGCATCGTTACGCAACATACGCGACTGTTCAACGTGTTTCTGTGCGTACAATATTTGTACATATATTTAGAGTTATTTTGTTACGTCTCGCTAATTACAAAACAATCACATTCCCTCCGCATGCTTCGCACAACATCGATTCCCAAGGTACGTGGGATCTGCCGATTTTTAATTAACGTTTTCGCATTTAAATTACGATTTTTTGTTCTCGCCATTCCTAGTTATATATAATTAACTGTTAATCACCTGTGGCACCTTCCTGCATACCGCGGCCTATGGTATATGGGCATACGCCACACGTGTCGTGAGTGAAGAGATGAACGACGTACGCGACGGGATTTTCATCATGACCAGCCCGACATGTTTGTAAACACTCTTAAACTAAGTTAAGGAGGCCATCACGAGAGCACCCAGATGTAGACAGACAGACAGACAGACAGACAGACAGACAGACAGACAGACAGACAGACAGACAGACAGACAGACAGACAGACAGACAGACAGACAGACAGACAGACAGACAGACAGACAGACAGACAGACAGACAGACAGACAGACAGACAGACAGACAGACAGACAGACAGACAGACAGACAGACAGACAGACAGACAGACAGACAGACAGACAGACAGACAGACAGACAGACAGACAGACAGACAGACAGACAGACAGACAGACAGACAGACAGACAGACAGACAGACAGACAGACAGACAGACAGACAGACAGACAGACAGACAGACAGACAGACAGACAGACAGACAGACAGACAGACAGACAGACAGACAGACAGACAGACAGACAGACAGACAGACAGACAGACAGACAGACAGACAGACAGACAGACAGACAGACAGACAGACAGACAGACAGACAGACAGACAGACAGACAGACAGACAGACAGACAGACAGACAGACAGACAGACAGACAGACAGACAGACAGACAGACAGACAGACAGACAGACAGACAGACAGACAGACAGACAGACAGACAGACAGACAGACAGACAGACAGACAGACAGACAGACAGACAGACAGACAGACAGATAGATAGATAGATAGATAGATAGATAGATAGATAGATAGATAGATAGATAGATAGATAGATAGATAGATAGATAGATAGATAGATAGATAGATAGATAGATAGATAGATAGATAGATAGATAGATAGATAGATAGATAGATAGATAGATAGATAGATAGATAGATAGATAGATAGATAGATAGATAGATAGATAGATAGACAGACAGACAGACAGACAGACAGACAGACAGACAGACAGACAGACAGACAGACAGACAGACAGACAGACAGACAGACAGACAGACAGACAGACAGACAGACAGACAGACAGATAGATAGATAGATAGATAGATAGATAGATAGATAGATAGATAGATAGATAGATAGATAGATAGATAGATAGATAGATAGATAGATAGATAGATAGATAGATAGATAGATAGATAGATAGATAGATAGACAGACAGACAGACAGACAGACAGACAGACAGACAGACAGACAGACAGACAGACAGACAGACAGACAGATAGATAGATAGATAGATAGATAGATAGATAGATAGATAGATAGATAGATAGATAGATAGATAGATAGATAGATAGATAGATAGATAGAAACACTCGAAGTGGCGGCAGTTCGCTAAGAAGTGCTTCACATTTGATATTTAGGAGAGAGCGGGGGGTTGGACACTCCCCAGTGCTCCCCCTCTGCTTATCCTACTGGCAGCTATGAGATCCGTTAATGCGCGAGCACAGAACAAACTGTGAACAGAAGCAGTTGCTTGCAACGATAACCACCACTGTCGCATTAATGCCAGTTCTAAGGGATTTTGCGTATAATACAAATGTATTGATTGATTGATTCATTGATTGATTCATATAACGATTGATTGACTGACCGACTGATTGATTGATTGACTGACCGACTGATTGATTGATTCATACAACAATTGATTGATTGATTGATTGTTTGATTGATTGGTTGATTGAATGATTGATTGATTGATTGATTGATTGATTGATTGATTGATTGATTGATTGATTGATTGCGGTATGCTCGCTTGGTATTGAACGGCATTTATTGGTGAAGCGATGAGGAATGGCTGAACACGCAGATGGTGTCGCTGGCGACGACTTTTCGACTAGCTGACTAGTGTTCATCAGACCAGCAGGTGCTGCTACGATACTGCTACGTTCACTTCACTGCCTTGAACTGTTGTGGCTCCACCAAAGACAAGTCCGCTTGTCAAAACGTTCTGGCGACCTTTCGTATTCATCAAATAACCATCACCGCTCGCACCCATATTCTTTTCAACGTCATTTCTTTGTATTTATGGGTACAGAGTCAATTTACCCCACAAACAGGCGCGAATTGGCGCCCTTTATGGTTATTTTGTTGTTCTTTTCTGAAATAATGGCACAACCCACCCCGAGGGACCGGGCAGGTTGCGAAAAATTTTTATGATTTTCATGTGCGGGCTTGGAATAAACAAATAGACGAGAGACAATGAGAAGTATCAGAAGAAAAGCAGGGTAGATGACAAGGCGAGTAAGCAAATGGCTGCATTCCTCGGGGCGGTGAGTTTTGAAAGTCACGTGCGCTTTTCTTTTTTTTTAAGTGAGACCTCCGCATTATTGTGGCGCCTGCGGCACTGCGATCAAAAATCGATTGGCCACTGCACGATGTGTTATTTCTTCTTCTTTTTTGAAGTTTTGTATTCGTACAGCCGATTTTCTCAAAGTCGAATAAAAAGAAAAACAAACAAGAAGGAAGCCTCAGACGCAAGACTGCAGAATCTGAAAGTCATTTTTAAAAGTGAGGAAGAATAACCTAGACGAGTAAAACAGCGTCGAGGACTCCTTCAGGGTATTTCGCGCCATTTCGCCAGTGCGGCAATACGCTCGTCTCGGGGAAAACAGAAACGACGTGCGCAATATTTGGACGCTTCGCTGAGTGGAACTGCGTTAGGTGGGAAATGCAAAGAGAAACAAGAAAAGCAGCAATTATTCCACCATTGGGCCAGCGTGTGCGTTAGAAGTCCGATGATGTCTCAACGTGGGTATTTCTGTGCGCTTGAAGCCACCGAACCAAGAATGAGATAACAAACGAAAAATCAGCAAACTTCAGCGATTTGCTCCTGCTTCATCACCGACAGCCAGTGGCGTAGCCATGCGGTGGCCACTGCAGACCTGTGCCACCTCCCTCGATTTTTTTTGCCATGCATGCATAGCACGAAATGACCGCAAAGGTGCCCCCCTCCTCCAAAAAAATATTCTGCATACAACTCTGCTTAGAGCACCAATTCTTTATTTTTTTTTACTTTTGATCAACACCGTCGTCATCTGAAAAGCTGCCCCAACGTTCACGATACCAGGCGTTTGTTTTATTTTATTTTATTTTACCAATTCATTAACGCGGAACAGTTGCGACGCCGCTGAAATAGAGCACATTATCGGACATTGCCTAGGCCTGATCACCACTTATTCTTTCGTTCATTGGATGATGAAGAAACATGGACGCCACTGAAAATATCTGAAACGCATTGAAGTTGAAAAACCCGTCGTAAGATGCCGATACCGGCTCCACTACTCACTACATGGTACGGGAGTGACCACACAATCCCCCTCTGCAATCCAGAACACAACACAACATGGAAAGGTGGGAGGCAGCTCTGTCCAGCTCGGATCCGAAGACCCAAGAGGCCCTCGTGCGAGGACGACGGCCCGCGCCAATGGGATCCCGGACTTAGAATCCCACTCACCAGTCTACTCATGCAGAAACATCTAATAAACGTTTTATTTTCTCTAGTATAGCCAAAGACTCGAGAAATTCTATATCTGCAAACATGCGAAAATTTAAGAATCAAGTGAAAAAAAAACCTATTGTCCAATTACGAAGGAGAAATGCTATATCTGCAAACATGCAAGAATCTAAGGATCAAGTGAAAAAAAAAACCTATCGTTCAAATACGAAGGTATTGCGCGTATCTGTATTTATTATGTCGCATTTCCGTTCTGGAAACAAACTTCCTCGCAAAAATCAGCCACAACTTAGCCAACCCAACGCATTCAACGTCTCAGGCTGCCGGTATTACATCTCCTCGTGCTATTACATCCTTCTCCGAAACCCTGAAAAATATGTGCATGGTGAAACCACATAAGGGGAGACAGAGTATACGTGATTTTACACGGAGAATACGGCGGCATCAACGGCATAACGTGTACGAGGGCAAGGCGTCAATTTCAGAAGACAAGTCTTGATGTCAAAATATTGCCACCGGGAGGCCGAGAGGATTTACAGCAGCTCACAGCAAAGCAACAAACTTCTTTTTTCTTCTTCTGGTGCAGGACACCAATTTTTTGTGCGCGATAGTGCTTTATATGCCCTAAATCTTAACGACTCGCACGAAGCCACGGAGAGCACTTATAACGGTTATGGTACCTCTTCCGGGCACACGCGCGCGAGGTGAATGACAAGATGGGTCGTTGGCACAAAATGTCTGTCTCCACCAAAACCTGCGTCCCCCTCTCCCTTCCTCCTTTTCTCTTTCACCTTGATTGTTTTTGCTGTTGTGCTCCTTGCTGTTGTTTTGCTTGCCACCCGCGAACGCAAGCCATCGCCTCCGGAATGGGCAAAGAAGGCGCCAACGTCGTTATCTCGGCCAGTGCACGGCCATCAATTGTGACCTCGAGTTACCGACGAGCGGGCATAAAAACTTGTCCAGCGCACATTTGGGTCGCAGCTGCGCTTTGTCAACTTCTCCTCTCTCATTTCGCTCCTTGCTTATATAGTGTACCGGCGTGGGTGTTTGCGTGCAGAAGAGCGGGGAGGCGTAATGGGAAAAGGCCACTGAAAAGAGCAGAAGAACAGTATGCCGGTATTTTGCTCACATTTTCGTGCTTTTTTCGCACTGTTCAGTGATTATATCTAGTTCTTGTTGTTTGTTGGACAGCTATAGCGTCTACGACACCTCGTCCCTCAGCTCTCGTACTAAGCTCTTCTTTGGTCAACCATTGTTGCCTGCTCTCCATCTTCCAGCCTCTTGCTCCTCCCCAGCGTAGCTACAGCCCACAAGGGTCAAATCAATCGTCGCTTCTCTTCTCTCTCGCCATCACTGGTTCTCCCATCGCGGCACAAACACGCTGCCCCTACACTGGCGCGGTCTGGTTACGCCGAAGCGCGTTTCGCTGTTGGGCACGGCGATGCAGCCAGGAAGCATCCGCTTTCGCGGAGGAACCGAAGAGACAGTTTGGCGCGGCAGGTCCCGATTTCTCGGAAACATTTTGTCCTTGTCACATTTTTTTTTCAAATTACGCACGCTCCGGGTCCTATAGGTGGAAGCGATGACGTCGCAATACGTCACGAACGGCATCACATGTCGACGTAGCCTGTGTGGGTGGTACGTGAGCCTGTCGGCGCCAATAGTCGCCACGCACAGTTCGCGCTTCGCTATGTTCAACTTACGGTCAAGTGTGTTCTACACGACTCTGGGTGAAAGCGCCTGATATTTCCTGTGTATAGTCTTATTAGGCGCGGTAAACAGCCAGGCATACTGCAGGACATGGAATAGAAGCTATGATGTTCGACGTCGTCGTCAATGTTTGTTGTTGCTGCTGTTGTTGTTGCTGTTGTTGCTGTTGTTGTTGCTGTTGCTGTTGTTGTTGCTGTTGCTGTTGTTGTTGCTGTTGTTGTTGCTGTTGCTGTTGTTGTTGCTGTTGTTGTTGCTGTTGCTGTTGTTGCTGTTGTTGTTGCTGTTGCTGTTGTTGCTGTTGTTGTTGTTGCTGCTGTTGTTGTTGTTGTTGTTGTTGTTGTTGTTGTTGTTGTTGTTGTTGTTGTTGTTGTTGTTGTTGTTGTTGTTGTTGTTGTTGTTGTTGTTGTTGTTGTTGTTGTTGTTGTTGTTGTTGTTGTTGTTTACTTGAGCGAACATATAAAAAAGGAAAAGAAGAGGAAAATAGTTGACCTCAGTGTAAATGCCTAGAGTTGCACTAAAGATGAGTCAGAAAAGGTGTGTTTTATGTGACTGTTCCTCTAAGAGTTCAGTGTATTACCATCATACCACTGCTCCAAGCGTATATAAATATTTATTATTAGTAGTAGTAAGCACATATTCTGATTCTGTACACACAAAAAAATGACAATCGTACTTTTATAAATCATTATGCATTCACAATGTGTAGCCACGCGAAGTCGCTGTTGTTTGTGAAAGCAAACGCCCCAAAAAATAGTTAAATACTTAAACACGAAGCATGTGAACCGAGGAACTAACCTTGTTGTATTAGCTCTTGTAAGTCTTCTAGGCCTTAGGGTCCGTTTGTGTAACACAGTTTATGCTTGCCTAGGTCTCAGGTTTTTCTTCGAGTATAAAGCGTCACTTTGAACGTCACCTTGAACGTCACCTTTACGGTCTTTCGGCCACTGCTTGAAAATAAAGATAAGTAAACAGCACCTTAAGCACGCTTTACAAACTGCGCCTGGAAGCGTAAACAAGCGCTAGTGGTGCTCGTGAATGCGTCGAGTCTCACTGTGTGCCCTACGCTTCTTGCATGAGCGCACGCGTGAGGCGTTACAGCTTACAGCCTCAGGCACTTTAGTGCTCAAACCGTAAGCACCTAAAACTCCGTCGCGAAAGTTTTAGTTCCCTCAGTCTAGTTTCGTTAACAGCGGAAATGGAAGTTCTGAAACTACCTCTTGTTTCTCTCTTTGTTTTTTTATTATTTTCAAACTGTCACGCGCTTATCTTCGCCTGCCCATTGTCTTTTTTTTTGTCGCAAATCCCGCTGTTTCGTGATGCATGGTCTCCAAGAAGCGCAATATGGCGCGACAAATGAGTTACACACTAACTTTGTAAAAGCGACTGCATAACGATCCGCGCGGCGAAGTTCGCTTTATTGAATACATAAAGACGAGGTTGGTAAGTTGACCGTGTACGTGTGTGCCTCAAAGCGTTCAGTTTACGTGAGATGGTTGTTCCAGCCCACATTTAGGCACTTCCGCTCCCCGGCAACATGACCGTTCCATGTCCCGACTCCGAGCCACGGACCGCCTCCTTGCTTCCAGTCCAATACCTATAATCTAATTGACTGATTCATATGTTGCGTTTAACGTCCCAAAACCACCATATGATTATGAGAGACGACGTAGTGGAGGACT
>NC_134700.1:201819845-201869845 GCF_043290135.1 Rhipicephalus microplus
GCTTCGTCGTCGGAACGAAACCAAAAGGAGGCAGCGAGCCGAGGAGACGGACGAAGAACGAGCCACACGCTTCTAGAAGCGCAACCGTGCAGAGAACCAAGCTAAGCAGTAAGATTAACCGTCCCTCTGGCTACGCACACACGGGCGTAACTGAGTTAAGCAGCAGCCTATTTTTTTCAAGACCAGGGTGTGGAAATCAAACCGGCGTCCTCTTGCCGAGGCGCGCAATGTCACTGCCACCAAAACACAACGCCTGGTCCCAATATTAAAAACATGAAAAATCTAGAAAAGCTTTTCTAATAAAAAAACAGTTATATCAAAGGAAGCGCGCTGTAAGATCAAATTATTACCGATTTGAATGCGTGAAGTTTAACCACTGAAAATTTCATTTCATTGTATACTGAAATAGTCCCGAAAAACGAGAGAGCGGAGACGACTACTCTAAGTGCACTGTATCTTGAATGACTAGGATAATACTTAAATTAAATTTGATTTTGATTGACTTTTTCACGACGTTTAGGCTCCTAGTCCGCGGCGTACGAAAATAGCGCTCGCAACCAGTGCCTTCCCGTATGAAGCAGTGCCAAAAAACCAATATTCCCGTCAAAACAAGCCCAAGCATGCGTCCTGATTGATTGATTTGATTGATATGTGGGGTTTAAAGTCCCAAGACCACCATATGATTATGAGAGACGCCGTAGTGGAGGGCTCCGGAAATTTCGACCACCTGAAGTTCTTTAACGTGCACCCAAATCTGAGCACACGGGCCTACAACATTTCCGCCTCCATCGAAAATGCAGCCGCCGCTGCCGGGATTCGAACACGCGACCTGCGGGTCAGCAGCCGAGTACGTTAGCCACTAGACTACCGCGGCGGGGCAAGCATGCGTCCTGGGATGTCCGAGAGTAGAGTGAAGGCAGACAGGGAAGCAATTGACAGAAACAATTCATTCGGGTGGTCCGTGTTCCTCGGACAATAAAATACATGAAGTAAAACACGAAGATGTGAACTACAGTTGATGGCTGGTTGATTATCATATAAAGACCACCTGCAGATGTTGGTTGTTTAAATTATTGTAGTGATACAAATAAAAGCCAGTCATGAAACAAGAAACAAATAAGACTCAAAGCAAGCAGCTGCATTAGCAGCAACCATAAAATGATAAGATAGATAAGTAAGTGCAATAAAATCACAAAACACTATAAACATATAATGTAATGTTAATGTAATGTATTGAAGATATGTATTATAATACGGCATTGCGGTATCAAGTTAATCAACAATAGGCTTTGGTGAGATTGCAACTGAAGAACTTTGGTCAAACTGAGTAACTTTAAATATTTGTAAATCGGGAAACGGAAACTTGCGATGGGGTGAATGGAGAAAATAATTTCGCAGGAATTTCAAGGTGCACTATGAAGTAAATTGCACAGTTTCTTCCGACAGGTGACGCATCGAATGCAACAGCAACGCAATAGACGACTGGACAACGTAACGTTAGTATTTCGGTCGCCCCTGTACATCGCCGTAAACATTCACTTGCTCATCAAATTAACGAGCGCATAGGCAATCGTGAACAAATTTGCTGCCAACAACCTACCTCTTTGATGCCAGCTTATGTAAAAGATAAAATCAATGCTCATAACGATGTACAGAGTAATGTACATATATTACCCAGAAATTAATTTTGGAGCTCTGAAATGGACTATCCTCCATGGCTGCTTGCAATACCAAGCATTAAATTCTCAGTGGATGGCATTATCAGAAAGAGAAACATGTTCATCCAAGCTGCTCAACAACTTGCGCTTTATCAGATACACATGCGGTATCCAGGGTAAATACACATTTACACAGATGGCTCAAGTAGTACAACGTCTTCAACATCGGCATTTATCATACCACAGCTGAATATTCAGGAATCATTTAAATTATGTCGCATGACGTCATCTACTACATCTGAGATTTTCGCTATTCTGTATGCTCTAAAGTTTATAAACTCAGTAGCAGACGCTAGAAAATGGGTAGTTTTCAGTGACTCACAGGCCGCATTAAGATCACTCTCCAGTAAAAACACGACAGTAATAAGTGATAGTATGACATACGAAACGCTGATAGAGCTCACCAAAGCAAAGAAGGCACAACATGAGATCAAATTCCAGTGGATACCTGGCCATTGCAACATTCCTGGAAACACAGCTGCCGATGAAGCAGCACGACAAGCACATCGTAAAGACGTTACTGTTTCTTTACCAATTTCGAAAAATGAATTGCGCAGTGCTATAAAGAATACAACTTTCAGAATGAGCGAAACTGCTTGGTTTGACCAAAGTACAAGGAGCTGCGATTTATATCACATCGATCCATTTATTGAATTCAAAATTACGCTGGCATTAGATAGAAGTATGGAAACTCTAATTCACCGATTGAGGCTAGGCACCGCATACACAAAACATTTTTTGCACAGAATCGGCAGAGCTGAAACTCCCGAATGCGACTGTAGATTTATAGATGAAGACGTCTGTCACCTTCTCATAGACTGTCCACATCATGACACGCCGAGACGCCATCTTAAGTCCGAACTGTTCGCATTGGACCGCAGACCATTTAGCATGAAAAAACTTCTGGGCCCGTGGCCAACTGGAGTTTTACAGTCACACGCTTTAAAAGCATTAACACGTTTTTTACAAGACAGCGGGACTGCTGACAAGTATTAAGAAAGAACGAACTTTCATTTGTAACACATGTACTTATTATGTACAGTATCATGTGACACCCATCATGTGTGTGTGTTGTGAATTGAATGACGTGTCGACGATTATGTACATACGAGCGAATGCATCTTTATAAGGACCAGACGTGTGGTCTGCTGTTTTGTGCTGGTGGACCGAATATTAACGAGGGACAGGGACATTATCAGAGACTTCATTCATTGACTTTCGAACATTTCCTAACCATTATGCATTGTTACACGTATAAGTGTGTCTTTACACATCTGTGTCCAAGTTTTCTATTTTCCATGCACTGCTTTGTATGTTTTGCTTCAAGATACGTGTTCAACTTTCAATCAACGGCCAAGGAGTAGCCGGCGCCATAATAGTGCGCCAACATCTCCTTATATATCATATATCATATCAATATGTTAGAGCATAGCGTACATTTGGCGTTAAACTGCTAGATGCCCCCCCAAATAAAGAGAAAAAAAAACGATCAAGAGATATGCCGCTATTGATGCATCCACAAACGTATGCTTGAAAATTGATTCGACTAATCGTAGCCCGCAGTATCAGCATTATGTATTGTGAAGGTGGCCAAGAGGTCGTCCAACAACACGCCTATACGAGCGATCTTATTTTCCATTCGTGGTCGCTGCCATGCTGGGGCCGCTGAACGAACGACTCGTCAGTATACTCAACGCAGTTAACTTAAGCTCATTTGCGTAGTCGTTAACGAGTGAACGTGACTGTACAACCATTCTTTACTGCACACAATTACACTGAAATGGTGTATTATGGAGTGTCGCCGCTTAGATAACGCAAGTGTTGACATCCTGTATGTGACAATTCAGCACAGAAAGGCGCGCATGCACAAGCTCACGACAGCCACACAACGTACACAGCGCAACTCCAACGCAACCATTTAAATGTTTGTCGCTCGCAAACACAGATTCGGAAAGCATTCTCCTGTTTTGCGTTAAAACAATGAACAGGAAAGGAATAACATTTCGCAGAATACACAGAACGAACAAAGACCGGTGCAGATCAGAAACAGTTTTGGTTGCCACATAAAAATCAAACTAATCAACAAATGTCACCCGGAAATGAGTTTGTAAAGAATCCAGAGAGAGTTTGCAAAGTGTGGTGCACGTTTCTCTTATTTGAAAGCCATAAAAACCTTTTCGCAATGCTTCGAACCACGCAAAAAAGGCACTTATATTTTGATGGGTGAAAGCAAGCGCAAGTACACACACAAAACTGTCAATTTCCTGCGACCACGGTCTCATCACATGCCTTTGAGGTGCATGCGACACCGATTGTGTGTATAGCAGAAGCGTACATATACAGGCACATACAGTCACAGGCGAGCATGCTGCTTTTTTTTCCTTTCTTTCTTTCTTTCTTTCTTCTTTCTTCCTTTCTTTTTTTTCTTCCTCTCTTCTTTTCTTTCTTTCTTTTTTTTTCTGCCTCCCTTTCTTTCTTTGTACACTTCTTTTTTGTCTACCTGCTCCACTTGGAGGAGCGGAAATCGATTCTCTGCGCCGCTTCAAGTCGCCAGATAAATTATCTAACCTTCGATGCTACTGTACTTTGCTCGTTTTTCTTTTTCCTCTCTGTCTCTCTTTCTGTTTCGCTGCCTGTTTGAAGCGTATGCGACATAGAAACCAAACTTTAACCCCGCTAGCTCGTAAAAAGATGCTCCGCGTTTAGTATTCTGTTTCGTTTCCAATGACCGGAGTAATTTTCTTCCCTCTGTTTCTCTACCTCTGTGAGGTGTATTCATGCAAAGCGGAAAATAACAGATAATTCTCGATACCAATCATGAACGCAAGAAAAGGTGGACCCGCTCACGAGAGAACAAGTGAGAGAGAGAGAGAGACGAACAAAACAAAAAGTGGGGAATCGCTCCATGCGCTACATCTGTGCTTCTTCGAATAACGTCATTATTTTCGTCACAAAACATCGTTTAGGATGCAAGAAAGCTAAAAAAATAATGCCCTAGAAACTTCCTCGCAGTCGATATAGATACTCGTGACATGGCTCCAAATACTATCCCATCGAGCTGCTCGGTTGCTTTTGCGTTTCTCACCACGGAAATTGTCACATTAAATGAAAATGTGGGGTTAAGAGATAAATAAAGAGAGGAGGAATGAATCCGAAATAAAGAGAGAAAAGAAGGACTGAAATTCATAAAAGATGAAGAAAAAAGAAACGCGCGAAGAAAGAAGGAGACGACCGAAGAGAAACAAAGAAGGCTGCTCAGCTGCGCACCTCTTTCAGGCTTGACAGTGCGAAGCTGCATGCCTTGATATTTTTTTATTCTTGCAGCAATACACAGTTAAGTTACCGGGGCAATGTTGCTTCGTTTCTCTCGAAGCGTTTAGGGGTGACTTACTAGTTGAGTACCAAGTACTCAAAATCGTTAAACATTTTGTTTCTAAACATGCATCGTTAATTGTTCGTGTTTTCTGGGGGGCCATGCATGCTGGATTTCACTGCCTTGGAGTAAATCCTTCGTTTCTTCTGGCCGTTGTTCTCGAGGCCACTTCGCCTGCCTTCTCGTTGTTGCTGGTGCCTACTGTCCTTGGCGCAATCGCTGTGAGGTGGTTGCAGCAGATCGTCGCCGCCGTGCTCTTTTCTTCCCGATTTCGGAGCGACTGTGTAAAGAGCTGCTGTCTGTTCTGTCAAAGGAGCTCTTCTTCCTCGGTGAAGAGGAATTCCTTCGGCACTGGTCCTGCCCATTTGAGCTACTATGTTAGCGACACGTAAAGCTTGTCTTTATATGTCTTATTTGTTTTGTTTTTTGTTTACCATGTGATGTACATATGTACATATCTTTTTGTAACACATGTTTGTGTCTACGCATGTTCTGTTCTGTGTAGATGTTATGTTGTAATGTTATTACTCTCTACTGCCTCTGAAAATAAATTTCTCTCAACACACTTACACCAACACACGACTGATAACGAAGCAGGACGGACGAACGAAGACCTAACCGAAACGTGGGAGGCGAAGCTCGCCCTCGAGGACCTGGAAGAGCAACAACTCGTCGCCAGGACCAAGAGGGCAGTAGAAGCCAGAGAGTTCCTGGACTAAGGAGCCCTCCCACCTCAGGGTGACACCGGGCATTGCTCGGGGCACTGTTTCGTAAATAAACGTTTACTTCTCTCTCTCTCTCTCTCTCAACACACCTCGACGCGAGAACATACCTCGACGCGAGAACAAAGCAAGTACGTCCTGATGAGACTACACGCATAGCTATTAAAAGATTAGTGTCCCGTCGTTCCTATGAAGCCCTAACGAAGTCAACTGTTCGTACGAGCTTCGTACAAGTCTGTCTTTCCGTTTTTATTGCGTTTTTTTTTTCGGCGTTCCAGTGCAGTCCGTATAGTTCGTACTTTCGGATGCCTGCGGTCTTATCGCATTACCTCGTCGCGCGGGAGATGAGAGCTGCGCGGCCCAATTTCGGCCGCAGTGCCAGCAAGCGCCACAGACGTCAGCACTTACATAGACACAGCGTATTGTAGCGCAGTGTTCTTGCCGCCTATTTGTTCACACCTGGAGAGATGACGCGAACACCCAGCAGACTTTACAGACATTACTGATTGTTGGCCTAGTTTGTATTTGCTTAATGACATGCTTCGGCCGCAAATAACACAAACACAAGTAAAGAAACACACAGGCCACTTGTCCTTGTCCTTGTGTGTTCCTTTACTTGTGTTTGTGTTATTTGCGGCCAACGCATGTCATTTACAGACATTCTTCTAATTCGATTTATCTGGCTTAAGTTTCCCGAATTAGACGTTTTGTTTGTTTGTTTGTTTGTTTGTTTGTTTGTTTGTTTGTTTGTTTGTTTGTTTGTTTGTTTGTTTGTTTGTTTGTTTGTTTGTTTTACATTTGTATACCGCACAAGTTTCCGAAAAATCAGGTTTCAAGTTGCAGCACTCACTGCAGCCTGTTGCATTGGTATCTACGGCGCGACTCTCGTACGGGCTCTCAGCAAGCATCTGACACCACTTCAGAAACCAAACAGGAAATACCATTCGAAGTCACTGTAGAGCAAACCACCCAATTGGGTGCCACGGGCTCAAACACGGACACCCGATCGCGGGTGGTCGTCGCCGAGTTTGAAGTCAATGACAACCGTGCGCCAATAGAATAACTGTTTTTGCTGAAGTGAAAACACACAGCAAGCTACTGAGACAGCCTTTAGGTTTCCACCGCACATGCTTTACCCCACATATCCTCAGCGAATGCGGAGCAGTCTGTGTATATAAAATGGGAACAAAACACCTTTCTGAATAAAAGATAACACTGCCACACCACAAAGCTGCTGAAGAACTCAAAGACATCATCAACAGTTGAAAAAAAAATAGTTGCATCAACGCTTACTCGACAGTGCGAACAGCTAAAGTAGGACACTAGAAATGTTTAAGGTTCCCGCATGTCCCACGTATGATGCGTATCTATGGCCCATGCAATGTTATGGACCCTTATGCCCTCACGCATATGATGATTATGTCACCAGGCATGCCAGTTCCGAATGGTACACGAGGCAATAGCAGGAAAACATAAACTGAAACACAAGCACGCTGAGACAAACTAATGCGATCATGCAAGCGCGAGCGAACGAGTAGGCCTAAATCCACGAAAGAGTAAACTCAGCTTCATATAAACAAGCAAACAAACAAAAGGACGCTCAAAGTGTTAACAATAAAGCAACACTGTCCTCATTTACTTGGACACAAGCTACGCTATATAGAGAGACTCCGTATAGCTGCGGCACACGAAGACTCCGGCTTAGATATTGAACCCCCTACTACGCCAACACTGTCCGTACACATAAACAACCGAAAATAGAGTGAAAAAGAAACGGCATGGGCGAAAAATACATGGAATAAAGACATACAAATAAGAAAACAAAGCAAACACGCACAAGTGCCATCTACAGGCTTTAGTAAGGAAGATCAATCATGTTCTTATATTCCAAGGTTTGCAGCACGAAACGGTACTTCCCTCGCACTCTATTGGAAAGAAGACACCTAATACACCGGATCTCATGCAAACTTAGGAAGTCAATGACTGCTCCGCAGTTTGTTGCAAATAACCATAACATAAACAGGCCGAAAACGAGCAAAGTATTTTCTCCCAGACGGTGAGAGCTCGGTATTGACTACTCCTGCACAAGCGACATTAAGATAAAATAGTAAAACAAAGGAAGCTGAACAAAGCAATTTGACTCTCGGTCGGGTTCACGTATCGTCTAAGCTGGAAACAAAGCACTGCGGTACTCGAGCTGAGGAAATAGAATGCTGCTTGCTGCTCACATTCCCAACAAGAAAAAAAGGAAAACAAGAATAAAGAGTTGAGATAAAGAGTCGACGACTGCCGTTTCCTATAGCGCTGTCGAATATTGTTCGTCTGGAGCGCTGATTAAGGAACCCTCACAACGGCGCTGTAAGCGATAAACACTATGAGAGCGGGCAAAACCCTTGTTTCTGAATCTGAGCTTATAAGGGCTGTAAATGCTGAATAACTTGCAAACTCAATACGCTATAGCTGAGGCGAAGCTACTCATATTGTCTGAGAAATGGCGTCTGTCTGTTTCAAATAAACGTACAGTTTTAATTTACAGACTCATTAATCATTTTTCTATGACGGGTAGAACCTGTGGCAAACCTTTTCATTGTCAATAACATTGTCTAAACCCGAAGGCTGCTTCTGTGATGTCATAAAATCAGAGTCTTCAGAACGGTTCAAAAGCTATTAAGGTACTCTGTAATGGTCTATAATGAGCTCTGAGATCACTTTGGCACGTGTTCTGATTCGTGACCTCATTCGCTCTCCATTCATCTACGCTGGCATCAACCCGTTCGTACACATCGCCGAGGTTCTGTAGCAGCCTGTCGATATAATATTTTGTTGTTTCGCGACCACTGACTTCCTACGCTTTCTGCATTGCAAGATTCGTAGTGCACCCTGCAGGGCATGCCCAAGTGCTGTTGGAAGTCATTTCGCGATTACTATGTCTATCAATCAGACGCCGGACACGTTCTAATCAGTCGCGCCGAGAAAAGCTTGTCAGCAGCTGGAACTTTCGTTATTGAACAACAGGCACGGATGTCGTCGGCCACGATGAGAACGACCGAAAGGAGGCGCAAATGGGTGATGAGAGATGCAAGGCAAAACCGTGTATACCAATGGAGGGCGAATGCGCGGACCTTCCATTACGTAAGTGCACTCGGTGTGATTCGGTGACGCCCGCAGCCGTAGCGCGGCTGTCGCGTCGACAAAAGCCCCCGTTCATCAACGCACTACCGGCTGCTTTGCTTTTGGCCGTAAAGCGACAAGCAAGCTTTTTAACATATGTAGGTGGAAGATGTTCGAGCTGGCCAGTTGGTACAGAGTCATCTTTGGACAGCGCACAAGAACTCATAAACTTACAGTCTGTCTGTGCGTGTGCGTGCGTGTGCGTGCGTGCGTGCGTGTGTAAATGTGCGTGTGCATGTGCGTGTGTGAGCGCGCGTGCGTGTGTGCGCGCGTGTGTGTGTGTGTATGTGTGCGTGCGTGTGCTTGCGTGTGTGTGTGTGTGTGTGTGTGTGCGTGTGTGCGCGTGTGTGTGTGTGTGTGTGTGTGTGTGTGTGTTTAATTGGCAACTATTTCTCTTGACAGCACAGTGGAAGGCACAGAACCAAAGCGCATGCCCGCTACCGCACAAAAAAAATAGTCCTTAAAAATAACGTTCTCATATTCCTTGCTGAAATAAACACTGCTCTATTTTTTTATGAAACTGAAGCAGTGGAGGGAGGGGGGAGCTGTTCTTTAACTACAGTCATTGTTCATCTTGCAAGATAGCTTTCCTTTCCATTTCCTAGACGGCCCCTCCTTTTCAGCCCATTTGTTTTTCTAGAAAACATGGCGTCCGTGACACCTGTGTGAGGCCACAAACGCGCTGTTTAGTTCTCCAGAAGAAAGAATGGCAGCATATCCACGGGGTGAATGATGGAGAGTGGGGCGAAACATCCATCCGTCCATTCGCTGTTGCTTCCGTCCGTCCATGCGTCCGTCTGTGTAACCGTCCATGCGTCCATCCGCCTGTCCATGCGTGCGCCTGCTCGTGCGTCCGCACGTCCATCCATGCGTCCGTCCCTGCGTTCGTCCATGCATCCACCCCTGCGTCCGTCCATGAGTCCATCCGTCCGTGCAGCCATCCATGCGTCCGTCCACGCATCTGTCTGTGTGTCCGTTCGTCCATCTAGTCAACACTCCAAGTACCACCATCTCGCATCTTTTCATTATATATTCCGCATATAGAAGCACCGCCATCCAGCGGACATTTCAAAGACTAAACGAGAGGTGGCACACGCACACTTTCTTACGGCTTCCGCTTCGTGTATACTTCCCACCTTTAGCCACCTCGAGTTCATGATATATACTAGTTCACTGTATTCATGGCACTGCGGCCCAACGCTCGCTAAACCTTTCTAAACCCAAGGAGGTTACGCCCAGCGAGTATAACATAGCAACTCTTTCTTGTCAGATAGTGCTCAATGTACATGCCAATGGCTGCTAATGGGAAGTGAGAGACAGGAGAATTGGGCTTTTAGATAACACGCACGCTGCGGATTTTTTTATTGCTCAGCAACGCACAGGAGAGATCTCCCACCGGCATCACCTTGTAGGTCAATGCGAAAGACTGGTTACGCACTACGACGAGGGACGAACGGGTGCCGCTTTAAGGAGCTTTGCCCCTAAAAATTTACTCGTCATGTAACACTAAAATGCACACCGAACGATTGAAATGTTTCTCTCATTAATAATTTTCATGTTCTGAACGCGTTAATCATGCCGAAAGCAACCGCAAACTGCTACTTCCAGAGCGACATCGTTGTTGGGAAGCTCCACCAGAGTATATATACCTTTCGCTCCAATGTCAAGATAAGTTGGCACGACCACGAGGACATGCGACAAAAAGAAGGTTAACAATATATTAAACCAAATTACCTGTTTCATTAGGGAATTAGCTGAAATTCTCTCTTCGCTTAAAGAACACGTGACCAAAACGAAGTTGCTTACCAAAAGTGAATGTGCCTCATAGCTCTCAAAAAGATTAAACACACGCTCGTTTAAATGATGCAAGCGGGGCTTGAACTACTGTTCGGGTTACTGAAGTTGACTTGCGGATGGCCAGACTACTTGTGCTTTGATCTGCGTGGCTAGTAAGTGTGCAGTTTTAAGCGTGGTTTAGCGCGTGTAGTCACATACGCCCGGACCAGGGCGAAAATTTTGCCGATGCGGCCTCGCGGCGAGTGTAAGGCCTTATAGTCATGGCTTTCACACAGTATACAGTGCTGACTACCCTAAATTGTTAACCACTTTTTTTAAACAGCCATTCTTGAACAGGGATGTAAAAGGGCGGCTCAGCTTTGTGTCATAGTTGAGTACGAAGTACTCGAAATCGTTAAACACTTTTTAAACACAAGTTTCTGAATCGCTAGCACTTTGTTTAAATGCACAAATGATATGCTTTTATTTATTCAAAGTTCTAGAATTAGGTACTGGGGCAGCGTATTGCTCTCCAATAGTAGAGTACATCACACTCTAAATCGTCAAAAAATTTGCTCTAAACACTCCTATGGTAGAGTACGAAGTACTCAAAATCGTTAACCACTTTTTCTAAATACGTTTTTCTTGTTCGCTGTGCAACTATAGGGTAGCGTACTGCTCTTCCGTACTCTAAATCCTCGAACATTTGTTCTAAACACATTCTAATAAGGGAACTAAGTTTTTTTTCTAAGCAGTAACCAGGGCAGCTTATGGTCGCCCATAAAAGAGTGCACATCGTCCTCTGAAGCGTTCACCATTTATTCTAAGCATCACATATTTAGAGGCGGTGCGGCACTTGGCCATAGTAGGTTGCATAATGATTTAAATCATCCACCTTTTTTTCTTTTTTTCCTTCTTAACACGTATCCATGTCATAACCTGGAAAACGACACTTTCTAAAAATTGTTCTTCACCATTGCCGTTATCGACCGTCTATCTACATACTTCGTTTCGTGGCAGCACCAAGGTATATGTAAATTAGTAGCGAAACTTCCATAGAAGCTTTTGTATCCAGTTGTTGGCGACTCGTTGCCACCGTCGCCGTCTTCGTATGAACGGGACAACTAACAGCTAACGAAAAATAAAAGTGATAAAATATGACGTCACAACCAGAAGCGGTACCAATGTCGTGCATTTCCTATACATGGCGCGAAATTGAATTTTTTCTTGATTGTGGACCTTTTACGTGACCTTATAAGTAAGCAACTTTATTGCGCCTTATAGCTCGCTAATTGCGTGCGCGAGAGAAAAGGAAGATCAACATGAAAAATTGGGGAAGCAAAGTTGTTTTATTAGCAAAATAATAATGTACTTGCATTATACACCGAAAACTTCGCAGACGAAATTGCAACACAACTCTTCACGAGCACAACAGCACAACAGTTCGAGAACTTCCGTCGCACAATCATGGTAAACCACTGCAGCGAGACAGCAGCTTTGAGAAAATCGCTTTGGCAACCATAGTACAACGTCTCGTTGCTTAGGATGGCGTATTCACTGTCACCAAAGGCAGAGGCGTGCCGGCCGCGCGCCAGCGAAGGCAGTCGAAGCGGTATACGCATTCTCTGAGGCAGTTCAGCTCGAAAATGTCGCGCCAGAAAACATCACATAAGCAAATAAATAAACTATGGAAGGTACACACGAATCTACCACGCAGAAGTGAGCGATGCCTCGTTGACCCGGCAATGCACCGAACTAAACACAAACTCTGATAGCAGATTGGTTGAATACGCCCCCACATTTATGGCACTCCACCAAAAATTGACGCAATCAACCATTTATACAGGCGTTACATATACCTTAAAGAAATCGACTTATATAAACTTACGACTATTTGAAAAAAAAAGTTATATTGAATTTGTAGTATTGGTTATTTGTCACCTCCTAACCTATAGTCTCGCTTCAATCGGCGTACGTTGTCGTGATGCCAGTGGCAATAGGTTTGCGACACTCTTTGTTCTCAGTTTTGCGACCCATATGACTTGACCATGGCAGCGCTTTCCTGCCGCATGGCCACTTATCGACGCTCGCTTATCCTTCACAGATCTCATCGCCCAACGGCAATTATACCAGTGGTCGCCTTTACGAGATTTCAGTGGCTATGAACTATCTGCAGGAAGGACTTGAATTCGTCCATTCGACTCGAGCGCTTATCTTCACTGGTTAAAAAGTTAATTTTGTACATTTCTATCCCCGTATTCTAGAACGCCCCTTCACTCAACACTTCACCTTCACTTCAGAAAGCCGATGGGAACGCCGTCTTTAGGCGCGGCCAGTCACTGCATATCAGCAATAATCTGCTGCGATTCTTGCGTAGCGCAGTGTCATTTTCAGCCGAGCGGTGGGTGGCACAGTGCTCAACTCTGTCAAGTGAAGGGTGGAAGTCTAGTCGAGGAGCATTTGTGAATACGGGGGTATATTTACTGCTGATGTTTGTACGCATCAGAAGATGCCTTCTTCCACTATAAAGGGTATGCCTCAGGTAGCACGCAGATACCGATACCTCCTTTATGTAACTTTTCAAAAATAGTGGTAACAATTCTTGAAACACCCTGCATATATATATATATATATATATATATATATAGGTATGGGATATGGCACAACGGGAGCGTTGTCAACAAGGATAAATATATTTATTTCCCAACAGTTTCGGGAGGGGACCTCCCTTCATCAGGGGATGAGTTATACTAACATGAGCTTCCAAACTTCCTTGCTGCCGCGTCCCTCTCGCCTTGAAACACGTTTGCGAGAGTGAGAGGGAACTGGAAGAAGGAAAAAAGGGGGGGGAGAAAAAAGACGACAAAAGAAAGAAAAGAAAGAAAGTAAAAAAAGAGGAAGAACCACTGGCAGCACTGAGAACGAAGCCAACTGTCCGTCTACATCCACCTACAGTTCATATCACGTGCTGTTCAGTTCTTGGCGTGTGTCGGGCCACCCAAGATTGTCGCCGCGGTGCCGGGAGGGTCCGGGACGGCGTGCCTAAAGAAAGGGGTTTCCCCGTAATTGGTCGTTCGGCGGGCGGAGTGTGTAAAGCAAAGGTTTCTCGTTAATGGGTCGGTCGGCTATTTACCTTTAATCTTCGTCCGTTTCCCTTCAACGGTCATGAAGTGGTAGGTGAACGTAAACACTTTGTATGTGCATGTGGAAAAAAAAAAGGAAAGGACAGTGTACACGTACGAGTCAGTCAGAAAAAAGCATGGTCTCCAGCTATCAATCTTTGTCACCAATTTTCTTCTGGCTTACTTCTCGGAGGCAGTTGAGTTTTCCGGGGTCCTCGTTGATACCGGCTGCTAACGTACGAAATTTGAAAATAAAATATGCCTCACGCTGTTCGCGCTCGCGTCTGTTTGAAAAACCGGACTGCAAAAGAGTTACGCTGATATTTTCAAAACTGTGGTTTGGCAGGCGCAGATGTCTAGATAAAGGTAGCTTCGGCAGTGAAGTGGCGTGGTACCGGTGATTATTGAACCGCAGCCGAAATGGCGTGTCTGTTTGGCCGATATATTCTTGTCCGCAGATGTTGCAATGTAGCATGTATATTACGTTACTGGAGTCACAATTAAGGCTTTCAGTTATGCAGAATTTGAAATCCGAAAAGTTCGCTTTGGATTCACGTGTTGTGAGCATCTGTGGGCATACCTTGCATCGAGATTTTCCGCAGGGATGGCACCCTGATTGAATTTTGGGGGTGTTTGTTTTTGCTCTGACAAGAATGTCCTTCAGATTTTTATCCCGGCGGTACACCACGTGAGGTGGCTTCGCGAAAATAGAAGTTAGTCGTTTGCTTTGCCTGATTATGTTGAAATGGCGGGAAAGTATGTTGTTGATTCGTGGCGCTGATGAGGAGTAAGTTAGTACAAGGTTCGTTTGGGAAGTCGTTTTAGGTACTCTGTTTGGTCCCTTAATTATATCATTCCTATTCACGTTGCGAGCACGTAGTATGGCATCGTCAATAATGTCTTCCGGATAATTTTGTTTCAATAAGGAATGCTTTAGGTGTTCCGCGTGTCTGTCAAATTCCCGCATATCGGTGCATATTCTTCGGTACCGGTAGGCCTGAGAATATGGAATACCCGTTTTGCAATGCTTTGGGTGGCTGCAGCACGTGATATGAACCGTAGGTGGATGTAGACGGACAGTTGGCTTCGTTCTCAGTGCTGCCAGTGGTTCTTCCTCTTTTTTACTTTCTTTCTTTTCTTTCTTTTGTCGTCTTTTTTCTCCCCCCCCCTTTTTTTCCTTCTTCCAGTTCCCTCTCACTCTCGCAAACGTGTTTCAAGGCGAGAGGGAAGCGGCAGCAAGGAAGTTTGGAAGCTCATGTCAGTATAACTCATCCCCTGATGAAGGGAGGTCCCCTCCCGAAACTGTTGGGAAATAAATATATTTATCCTTGTTGACAACGCTCCCGTTGTGCCATATCCCATACCTTCACGAAGACTAACTGGCCCATTGAATTATTACTCCCACTATATATATATATATATATATATATATATATATATATATATATATATATATATATATATATATATATATATATATATATATATATATATTCATTCATTTTTTCTTACATCGCGAATACGGACATGTGCCTGAACTGCGCACGTAACATATCATGATAACCCATACTTAGTAGTGTTTGTTATGAGAAATGTAGCAAGAGAGAAGGTTATCGACGAGCGAACACCCTGCTTTTCATAATCAGTCCTATATCACCCCACGCGCTCACGGCAAATCTATGTGCCCCCGTGACGTAACGTGTCACGGCCAGCCTAGTTTGTAATGAGTATAACCATAAACCGGTAGCAAAATTCACTACGCGTAATAAAAAAAGAGGGCTATACTCGACTTTGACTGCTGTACCGTTTAACTGGCAATGTTATCCTCGCTAAATGAACAACAGCCAACCACCAGCACATGATCAGCGTGAACGGCTGGAGGTACGCCGCCGCGGTGCCTGCTTTGTTGCACGTAACGAGCAACACCGGCCACGCCGCCGCACAGTTTGGGCGTGCACGCGCTGTATTGACCGCGCCCGTCACACGCAGCGGATGACGTCGGCGAACGGCCATCGCACGACGTCCGGTCGATGGTAGTTCTGACGGGGCTCGCCTCTCTGTCTCTCTATATAGACGCCATCTGTGCTGCGGCCAGCAATGCACGTGGATGCGACAATGGTCGAAAGACACTGGGCCAGGTTCTTGGCCGATCCCCCCTTGTGGATGTGCGCCAGAATAACAAGGATCATCATCATCATCATCATCATCACTGGGTCACGCGCTAAACATGAACGTGGTAAAGATGACGATAATATTTCCGCGAATTTCCCTGAGGGAAGCTTCTGACAGTTTTGTAAGGCTGTTTTCTCCCTTCCAGCAGCGGCATAACGCCGTTTCATAGGAGCTTATAAATTATGATCGCATTTGATGCTTTGAAAAAGGATGGTTCGGCAGGGAACCCTCTTGACAGTGACGAAATGGCCAATAAGTCTACGGATAGTTCGAGTCAGACAACAATTCTTCGGAGAATTTTCGTTGTTGGGCAGCTTGGTACACGTTCATATTTGCTTTAAGAAGAAAGAGTACCCAATCACGAGAAAGGACGCGGGACACAGCGCCTGCTCCTTGTCGTGGTTGCGTCCTGCTGCGTCTTAAAGCGAATATGAGACAATGATTGACATGGTCCGATATGCATACGACTACGACAATCGGAAGCCTAAAACCTTCTCAATAGTATTCTTTTTCTTCTCAGTAATTTGTGCTGATTTTTCCTACCCATCCCCCCTCCTACACGACAGCTTTCTGCATCTAACATGTTTTTGCATTGTCTCCAAGGTCGGTCTACTTTTGACCGAGCGACGAAGTCTTCAGATGACGTCATCATGGGTCATCGTCGGTCGTCATCAGTCGTTGCCAAAGTAAACAAGCTAGAGGGATAACATCAAACGAACGGTGATCCCTATATACCACCTATTGTAACGCATCACCTTTTCTTGCCCCTACGGATAAAAAAAAAACATCTGGTCACCTCATTTGCCATCTCCTAACTTCTAAACTAAAAGCACGTTTTCAAATTTGTTTGTAGAGCATGGAAGTCTCTTCAATTTTTCAGATAAAAGGAACATGCGTGAAGTTCAGAGCTATCTCTTATCATTTTATGTAGCTCAAAAACATTTATCTGAATATATTTTGCCGGATATGGAAAGAAGAGTGTAGAAAATTATCGGACTATTTTCTTAAGCTCCTCTTGCCCACCAATGCTATTAAGGCACATCGGTAGACGAAACCGGATGTCATTAACCCTTTATTGACGAGACAATAAAATACTTGCAAAAAACATTTATTTTCTACATATTTACAATTGTTGCAACAAGACTAAGCATATTTCATAAAAAGAAAAAAAATTCTGCGTATAGTTTCTAAAATACAGCTTTGTTGCCTGTGGGCAACAGTAGGCACGAGCCATAAGGTAGGCTTCACTGCGTACTTCTTACGGGTTAGTGTGGAATTTGTGCATGCACTCCTTCCCTGGAGTGAAACAAAGGTGTACGTTGCACTTCCTGCACATGACTCGCGTGATTACTGTGCAGTTTGGGTATATACAACGGCCTTTTTTTGCAGAAAACATCGGGAGATGGTCGATAGTGTCGAGCCTTATCTCCTTGCATGGAACAGGAGCTGATGGCCCACGCCGCTTCTTCGCCTGCAATTCATTCTCGACTTTTGATGGGCCCAATGGTCGCTTTCTCGAAGGGGTTGATACCTTTCCCTGTTGCCTCAGCGCGCCGGCAATGTCTTATTTGAATGTTAGCAGGGTCATTTGGTGCTTGCAAGGCACGTTAGCCGCGGTGGCATCTCGGCGGTAGAGGAGCCAGCAGTTGACAACTACTAAATCCAATAAATGAAAAAAGAGCCTCCTGTACCACTTTTTTGACCTTACGTGGATGCGGTAGAGTGCCACAAGCATGTCCAAAAGATCAACACCTCCCATGCATTCATTGTAGATGCCGACAATAGCAGGGCGTATGCTCACAGTCGTTCGGGTCTTCTTGTCGAAGCGCTTCACGGCCTGCTCGGGTGACGCTGAAGCAAACGTGGACAGTAAAGTCACGGGGCGGTTGTCAAACCACTTGACAGCCCTCAGGCTCACCCCTTCAAATGTGGTCGCCATTTCCACGTAAGAGCCACGCCCTTTCTTCTTCAGATCTTTGTCGGATGGAAGTTTGCACCCTTTTAGGCGAGCCTCGCGTACTGTCCCTACGGAACTGATTCCAACCTTCTTGAGGACTACTTGTAAGTCCACGCCGCAAAACCAGTTGTCAAAATACAAGATGTAGTCTAGACCGCGGGGCACGATACTCGCCATTCGCAGGACGATGTTGCCACTTGCGCCGATGTCGGGAAAACCTTGCTGAGGAAGAATTTTGCCTGTGTAAACTTCAAAGTTGTACATTATGCCGCGTTCAGCGCAGAGAAGGGAAAGCTTATAACCCCATTTTTGGGCTTGTTGGGCAAATACTGCTTCAATGAGCTGCGGCCTTTGAACGGCACCAGCTGCTCATCAACGCATAGCTTTTGAGATTTTGGTATCTCGTGGCATTTGGCGACCAGGTGGTCCAACAGGGGCCGCACTTTGTAAAGCCTGTCACGTTCGGGGTCATTCTGGTCTGGTGCTTCCTGGTTGTCACTAAAATGCAGTGACTGCTTGATTTCTTCCCACCTGTCTCTCGTCATGGTGTCGGCGACTTGACTGACTCGGAACCTCTGCGACCAGTACATGCGTGTTTGAGGCAGCTTCATAAGCGACATAGTGAGCACTGTACCGATGAACTGCTCTAAATCATTGACTGTCATTGAAGTAACTTTGTTGGGATTCCTCTGAGCGCTATACAGGGAGGACTGCTCACAGATGTGAGACAGGAATGTCACGTCAAAGAAGTTTCTGAAATAGGTGATGGGAGACTCCACCGGGGAGGGGTAGGGTGGTACGTCTTTCCACTCAGGCATGGCATTACTCGAGGAGCCTCGGACAGCCTTCCATGTGGGAGAATCCTTCGAAGGCTTGGGGATTTCTTCAAGCGCATTGTCGATACTGCCCGCACTTGGAGCTCCTGAGACCTCTTCATCCTCACTGTCAGCTGGCGGGGCTGTAAAAATTGCACAGAAAATGATTGCGATGTCAAAAAAGTGCAAGAAAAAGCCAACAAAATTAAAAATAGTAATTACTCTCGTAAATTTCATCACTGCTCTCTGTGTTCAGTAAAATCTATTTTCTGCTAAAGAAAAAAGTTGCGGAAATACTGTTTCGCTAGCTGGCCTAAACAATGACACTGTTTGAAATACACAGAGCCAGCCTGCTGCAAAGCGTAAACGGAATGCCAGACTATCCGCGTCCCACGCAGAGCTGCCGAACTTGGGAACACCTAGAAGCGTCTGCTGTGAGAGATGCCGACAGCCTCAAGTGAAAGCGCCGGGCCACACAACCTTTTGTAATACAAGCAACCCCTTCCTTCACCTCATCCCGCTGCGCTTTATTATGCAAGAGACCGTACTTTATTCGTCAATCGAATGATAGCGTAGTTCCGACTGACACGACAAAATAAATACTTACTTGTCCGGGCTAAAATAGCGTTTTCAGGCTCTTCGTCGCTCGATGAATCCAGGTCAGAGTCATCAGTGTAGTCAGGGGGCACTTTTGCAGCAAATTTTCCATAAAATGCACCCGGGTCCATTCTTCGAAATCGTTGCTTTGTCTGCGTGTCCTGCGTGAGGTGGTGCAGCGATAATGGAAGCAGTGCAGGCTGAGGAGCACGCTACCAGACAAAATTGCACAGCGCAACCTTAGCGGGTTGAGAAACACAGCATTGTGCCTCGTGTTGCCTGTAGGCAACAAACACCTCACGCACCCGTGCGGGCCCAAATTAGCAGCGCTGTTTATATAATTTGACAACGAGGAAAGTGAGGCATTTTTCCAAGTCATTGCAAAAAGCCAGAGAGAGAACAACGAATGCTTACCCGGAAATAGATGTTCGAACGCTGAAGTCGCGTCGTAGAGCGCTCTTGTCTTGTCTTGTCTTGTCTCCTAGAAGATTTTGGCTCATACCCACATGGGGGATTGGCCACACTGTACCTCATGATAGATAATTTTTATAACGCTTGCTAAAAAAAATAAAGAGAAATTAGATAGAAACAATAATAATGTTCCTTTGAAAAAAAAACGTGATAAAATTGTAGAAGAATACGATAAAACAGAATATATAAAACGAATTAACAAGAATGAGGAAGGGGAAGAAAGAATTGGATATATCTGGCAGTACCACTAGCAGCGTATCCTTCCGGTTGCCTGAATGAATTTATGTAGCGCTGACAGAATAGCACTGTGGCCCACACCCAACTGACTGGCTCCAAACGATAATACGGTGGATGTATTGACTGGCAATCCGAGCATACCAATCGGTCTTGCAAGAATTATTCGGCGCAGTGAGGCGAAGCGGCGGCATGTGAGAAGAAAGTGATCTATTGTTTCCGGTTCATTGCAAACTACACATAGGTTAGTTAATGAAAATCCTGATTTGTTGAGATAAAAATTTAACAGAGGAACTCTACAGCGAAAGGTTGTGAGGGTCACCTCACATTGACGGGAAAGGCATTTTGCGGTGTTCCATGTGAATTGCAAGTGCCGAAATTCTTCAGATTGTAGAAGCGACGTTTCGTTCATTTTTAAGATTAACAGGCGTTTGAATCGTTCGGCAGTAATAAAAGAAAACTGTGGAGCTACTGGCACCACAGGGAAATTTAAAGATGCCGAAGCGAGCGAATCAGCAATTTCATTTAGTTCAATTCCAGCATGCCCGGGGACCCAAATAAACCGAACTTCTGATAGGCTATGCGGTACGAGAGACCAAAATATCCTGAGAAGAGGAGACTTCTTTGCGGACGTTAGATGTGTACATACAGACAAAGCATCCGAAATAATAATAGCTTTTGATTGCTGATAATTTAGTTTTCGAAGAGCCAATGTAATAGCCAGAAATTCTGCGAGATAAATTGATGTGAAGTCAGGCAATCGGAGCGCAAAAGACCAATTAAGCTGATGAGAAAAAATACCTACTCCAGCCTTCTGAAGATTTTGCGTTGCGTCCGTCGAAATTACTACGTATTTAGGAAAATGACTTAGATGGTCTTGAAGGAGGCCCTCCAGAACATGCTTTGGAAGTAACTTGGCATTTTTTGGAAAAATATCATCGAAAATTAAGTCAACTGGCACCGAGCATTGGGTTTGGGGAGTTAAATGCCGGAGGGAAACGTGAAGATTTGATAACAGAGACTCGACGAAAATGACTTGGGGTCTTTGATAACGAGACCACGGGCGCTGAAAGAAAGAAACTGGATGTTTGATGAACACTGTCTGAGAACAGAAGAGGGGTGCTTCGTAAAGTTTTAAAAATGTTTGCACAGTAAGCTGTCGAAATCTAGCATCAAGTGGAATAATTCTAGCTTCCAAATAAAGCACGCTATTCGCTACACACCTAGGTAGTCCGAGACACAGCCGCAGAGCTTGCCTTTCTAGCAATATAAGTGGTCTTAATTTGTACTCAGCACTTCCAGAAAACAGAACGCAGCCAAACTCCAGAATTGGGCGTACGTAAAGTTTGTATATCATAAGTAACGTATCCCTGCGCATCCCTGAATTCTTATTGCAAAACCGGCGGAGCAATCCTACGGCGCTTTCTGCTTTACGGGTGTTTGATTCTATTTGTTGCTGCCAATTTAAATTGTCCACGTAAACAATACCAAGATATTTTAGCGCTGTTACTTGTGGAATCGGATCATTTCGATAATGCAGTGAAAGAAATACGGGAACGGATAGAGGGAATACAAGCAGAGCACATTTACTAACATTAAGTGAAAAAGACAGCCCGCCAAGCCATACCTCAAGCTCACTCAAATATGACTGCAAGATTTCATATAAACTATTGATATCTCGGGATGACGAGAAAAAAGCAATATCATCGGCGTAGACATAAAGAGGAACATTTTTATGAACGGGAATAGATGATAATAATATATTAAATAAAAGAGGTGACAGGACTGATCCTTGCGGAACACCTCTTGTTTGCTTATATGAGGCAGAAGTAATTCCCTCGTGGCAACAAAAGAATTGTCTCTCAATGAGAAACTCCTGAACCCAAGATATAATGTACTTGGGAACCTCACAGTCCACTAATCTTGAAATTAATGTACTGTATTCCACACTATCGTAGGCTTTTGCGATATCTAACGTGACTGATGCAGAAAGCTCACCAGATACTTTTGCAAGGCGGATTCGGCTTTCCAAATCAACATGAGCCGACCATATAGAGCACCCCGGTCTAAATCCTACTTGCCTTGGTGAAAGAATGTCCTGACGAGCGATGAATCCACTGAGCCTTCTATGAAGAATTCTTTCAATTATTTTAATTAGGTTTGAAGTAAGCGAAATTGGCCGAATGTTATCCAGGACATATCCGAGGCTTGGATTTTTTCGCAGCAACACAACTTTAGCAACTTTCCATGCGCTTGGAATCCATGTGTGCTGTAAGGAGCAGTTAACAATATTCAAAAGCTCCTCGGGATGGGAATTAAATATCAATTTAATCATAGAGTTTGTAATCTGGTCTGGACCGGGAGCTGCTTGCTTTACAGTTAGTATCACATCTGCCAGTTCAGCCATAGTGACTTCCCGAAAGTCCGAGGTTGCGCTTTTGAATGTCACAGGTCTCAAGCATGACGAAGCGAAACGCGCTTCAAGTCCTTTCGCGATGCCCTCTAACAAATCTGTTGTCTCTTTAGGAGACAGCACTACTGAATGCGAATATGCTGGTACCTTCGTCGATTTTTTGTTCCGTAGAAATCTGTACAGGGCAGATCTTTTATCGGGTTTTGATAAACGCGAATGTAAGTCAGAATTGTGTTTATCTTTAGCTATTGCAACTGTACGTTTAAACAGCGCTGCGTGGAACTTATAGTCAACCCAATTTTTTGGAGTATGGTTGTGGCGTAAACGTTTCCAAGCAGCTTTACGTCGCCTATACGCAAGCATACAATCTTCATTCCACCAAGCTGAATTTGACGGTGTGCTGCCGTACTTAACAGAAAACTCTGCCGGCTGGATAGAGTCACTTAGACACGCTACGACTGAAGCAGCTTGTTGCTGTCCGACGCGTCCTCTCAATGACGAAAGCGCGGAGTTTAAAACAGTTTTATAAATTTTATAGTTGGTGAACCGTTGTTGCCGGATAGCAGAGGTAAGTTGTGGTAGCATTATTTCATAGGTAATTGGTACATGATCACTACTCGTCCCATTATCAAACGTTTCCCACGATGAAATCATAAACTGGCCACAAGAAAATGTTAGGTCTAATGTTGATGAGCTTATCCCGCGTAGAAAGGTAACTTGTCCAGAGTTATGGCAGCGAAAATTATTATCCTGCAACCAATTCCACAATCTTTTGCCACAGCTATCTGTTTTAAGCCCCCAAGAGGTGTGATGCGAGTTAAAATCCCCAGCCAATAAAATTGAATTTGACGAAGAATTCTTGATAACACAGTCTAGGTGATCTGTGCGTCTTACTCCATTAGGAAAGTACGCATTAATCGCTGTAATCCTGTTGGAGTTAGGTAACAAACAATCTAATCCTAACAATTCACAATCCGGACAAATATGTTCAAAAGTTACAGAAACGTGATGACACATTTTTGAAGATATTAGAACCAATAATCCACCTCCTCTACCTGGCCGATCCAGTCTAAATGTTCGAAAATATTTCAGAGTAAATGTTTGGTTTACTGAAAGCCAAGACTCTTGAAGTAAAATTATACTAGGATTTGTTTGCTGTATGAGATAAATAAGATCTATGTAAGCGGAAGATACGGAGCGACAATTCCACTGAAGAACTTTTACAGGCGCTATGATGAACTTAATATAGTTGACTCTACTGCAGAACGCAAAACGTCCTGCTCATTGTTGGTATCAGTAATAACTTTCTTTGGTTTCGACATTGGCAAATTGGTTGGAGACAATGGAGCATTGCGTCGTTTATGAGTGATATTACCAAGCCTCATGTCCCCAAACGACCCACTGGGCCCCACAGGGGTAGGCGACTGAGTGCTGACGAGCGTTGCAGGGTTAACATCTTCTTGACGGCGATTATTTTGTTCATTGTCGAGGTGCTCAGCTTCACCCTGGACCGTGACAGTGTGTGCAGCGAAGGAGGGAATAAGGCTGTTTAACCTGGCGGCGAGCATCTCGGTCAGACCTTCAGCAAAGGTGTTGAAAAGCCGTTCCATAATCATCGGCATGGCCTTATCTATCGCTGCCGACACTGCGGAAGCGACCGTCGCTTCAATTGACCCACACTGGCGTGACGTAGCAGCAGCGTACCCCACTTCGCGCTCTTTAATTAAAGAAGTTGCCTCAGACCGAGAACAACGGCGTTTCTCCATTATGTCTAGAATTTGTGTTTCACGTTCTCGAGCAGGGCAGCTATTGTCCGTGGCTGTGTGTGCTCCATCACATAGGCAACACCTGCAGTTGTCTTCCTGACAATTTGATGCGGCATGTGCCCCACCGCAATTCGCACATCTCAATGAGGACCTGCAAGCATTAGCGCTATGTCCAAATCGCCAGCAGTTACGGCATTGCAGTGGGCGAGGTGTCAATGCCTCTACACGGAATAGATAAGGCCAGGCCTTCAGCTCAGAGGGGCGTGTGAGACCAGCAAAGGTAACGATGACGCTTTCAGTAGGGACTCGCGTATCACCTACAGGTCTGGTGCATCTGTAGACAGATGTCACGCCAGCCGGAGAGACCATCTTTAAGAATGCTTCAGGACTAATGTTAGTTGGAACACCACGAACAATGCCCTTCACGCAAGCAAGATGAGGGGGGATAAAAGCGCGAACAGCAATGAACGCAAATCTCGTGGCGGCCAGTAAGTCTGTTAAGTATTGAATATTTGAAGATCTGCATAGCATGCCAGTCTTGCCGAAACGCCTCACCTCCACGCTCTGCAGAGATTTGCGCGCCAAACTTCTTTTTTCTCTTCGTCGGTTTCTTAGTTACAAATCAGAGGGCGCCACACATCCATGTGGCAGTAACATGGGGAGACTTTGGAGAGAAAAAGAAGCTCGCGAAACCGAAAGTGATCAAAAAAAAAATATTCTCCGCTATGTTGCCTGTGGGCAACGTTCGTCAATAAAGGGTTAAGGGTCTGTGTTTGCAAACAGTGAACGGGTCTACAGTCATGCAGTGATGACCTTCTATAATCGTGCAGGTAACCAAATGCGCGCAAAGTTAGCAACGTGCACATACGCGCGCATTAGTGGTATAAAGATACATATACGCTACGACGTAGGTATTTCTTGTGCACCTGACCCCCGGTCGTGTGACACATGCAAGCGCCACCCCGGCACATTAAAAGTTCATCTAGAACATAGCCCTTCTATAGTTTCGTATAGGCGCAGATTCAGAAAACAATATACATTGCATAACTACAGATATGCAGTCACGAGAAACTGAAAGTTTATCGTGACGACGTCCAGCATTCAATTTGCATTGAGCCGGAAGATATTCGTGACGAGAATCCGCTATGCATACTACGTGACATGGTGAGTTTCAAGTAGTCTGTTCGTCCATCGATCTGTCCGAGCACAAAATAAAAGGGCGCGGAAGAAAAAACGTGTTTACATCGCTTCTATTCAAAAGATGCGTATATGTTCGCCGGTATATAATGCAAATTATGCAATGTTGGTGTCACAAAGAAAGAAAGAAAGAAAGAAAGGAAGAAAGAAGGAAAGAAAGAAAGAAAGAAAGAAAGAAAGAAAGAAGGAAAGAAAGAAAGAAAGAAAGAAGGAAAGAAAGAAGGAAAGAAAGAAGGAAAGAAAGAAAGAAGGAAAGAAAGAAGGAAAGAAAGAAGGAAAGAAAGAAAGAAAGAGAGAAGGAAAGAGAGAAAGAAAGAGAGAAAGAAAGAGAGAAAGAAAGAGAGAAAGAAAGAGAGAAAGAAAGAGAGAAAGAAAGAAAGAAAGAAAGAAGGAAAGAAAGAAAGAAAGAAAGAAAGAAAGAAAGAAAGAAAGAAAGAAAGAAAGAAAGAAAGAAAGAAAGGAAGGAAGGAAGGAAGGAAGGAAGGAAGGAAGGAAGGAAGGAAGGAAGGAAGGAAGGAAGGAAGGAAGGAAGGAAGGAAGGAAGGAAGGAAGGAAAGAAAGAAAGAAAGAAAGAAAGAAAGAAAGAAAGAAAGAAAGAAAGAAAGAAGGAAAGAAGGAAAGAAAGAAAGAAAGAAAGAAAGAAAGAAAGAAAGAAAGAACGAAAGAAAGAAAGAAAGAAAGAAAGAAAGAAAGAAATGTTGAACGATGGTGTGCCACATGAATTTTTAATCAAGGTGCATTGTACAGCACGACAACAACTAGCAGGCACTTGGACTCCACGCCCGAAAAAGTAACACTCTGGAGGCGCAAGCGTTTCCTTGGAAGAGATCAAGGAGGCGAATAGGGAACTCTCTTTGCTCGATAAATGCTAGTTTCCATCCGTAGTGCCGCGATTTTCGCATCGGGATGCCCAGCGGGTGCCCGTACACGTAATCAACATACCGCCCATTCCTATGATACAATCGCGAGATCAATAGTGCCTGTTATGTCTACTTGGTACGCAGCTCTGACGATGGGGTTAGGTTAAGGAAACCAGTCGCCAAAGTAAAAGTAAAACGTGACGCGCATGATACGTGGGTTCGCTGAGAACTACCGCCCCCGTTCACACCCCGAGGCGCAATACACGAAATATAGCGGCCGGTAGACAGTAACGATTACGCTTCTGATTCAGCACGCTAGCCAGACAGCGTGGAAAAACTATTGCTGTGGCTCGAAGGAGGGCACGCAACCGAAAACTATGCGCAACAGTTGAGGCGTCGGTCCGGCTGCATGCGGAAGCCTGTTGCAGACTACGTTTCGTTGTAGTACTTGAACACAAACATCCGCAGACGCATTTCTCGACGCGCTGTCGCTGAATGTTTTATTCGTGATGTGCGGACGCAGTAGGAGTACGTCGCAAGGAGACGAATGCCACAACAGACTGGGATTGACCAAGTGAAATTAACAGAGCGCGAGCAACGGAAGAGTCATTGTCCTCTGCTGTCCTCCTGAGTTACAGCTTCCAGCGTTCAATCCACTGACATTCTCACGTATTAATATTCAGTTCGTAATGGTCAATAACGAAGACAGTACGAATCGCTTGCGCGCAACTATCAGTTCGTTAAATCGAGCCAGGAAAAAAAAATTGGCAGATACCACATACAGTGGGAATCGATGATATATGCGAAGCATGAATGATAAATGTTGATAAAATCACCAACGTTATGAGGTGGGGGTAAATAACGCCGTACATTACTTCCGTGAGATGATTATCATGTTTGGATGTGCCGTTTACCTTCGTCATCCATTCACGTCACGTGATACCAAATTTAGTATATGTGGAGCTAGCGAAACGGCCACGATCACGCTATATGAGCATGGTATGTTGTCATGTTCTTACATGACACGCGTGTCAGGATTATCATGTTTGCACCAGTCATATATTTACGTCACGTAACACCAAATTTGGTATATGTGGAGCTAGCAAAGCGGCCGCGAGCGCATCATAAAGAGCCCAATATACTCCAATGTAGCGTTGACGCGCGCGCACGCTGGGCACAGCGACGCTACGTCAGCAAAACGAGAGCACTCTATAGTCTGACGCCAAGCGCGTCCAGCGTCTTTCGGTTCGGCCCGACGGCAACCGGCGCAAAATGCATAACCGGCGCGAAATGCGACAGGCTGCATTTCGCGCCGATGCGTTACCCAGACAACACTGCGTCTCCTTCTTTCGGTGACGGAGGGACGCCGGACGTGCTGAGACGCGCATGCTTCAAAGCAACGCAGCGCGGACGCGCCTGCGAGTATATGGCAGGACCGGCGCCTGGCTTGGCAACTCCGGCGTGACGCGACAAAATGAACGCCGGCAGAAATTCTAACGTGAACAAAAAAAAAACTATGCGCCGGGGTACGTAACTTCATGAAAATGATAAAAAAAGCAATAAAATGCGTATATAAATAAATTAATACTTATACAATACTAAATGCAGGTTCGGTGAAATAAACAGTAGCCTACCTTCTCAGTAATGAAGGCAAGGCCGAATCCGTGTGTTTAGGAAAAGTGGGTAACAATTCAGAGTACTAGGAACTCTTCTATGGGAGAGCATGAAGCCGTGTTTTTAGAAAGAATGGTTAAAAATTTAGAGTACTTGGTACTCTACTATTGGGCAACAAAGAACCGTCCCATGTGCTTGTGTTTAGAAAAAGTGGGTGACGATTTAGAGTACCAGGTACTCTACTATGGGAGGGTTTAAAGCCATCCCGTGGGCCTCACATCTGCGTATTGAACAGGATAACAGCATAGAGAAATAAAAAAAGGTGAAGAGTGGACACTCCCGTAGACCCCAGCGGCCCAATCGACTCTAGCACACCTAGTGGTTGATGAGAGCAAGTGAGGCGCGCTTCCGGTTTCGGTTTCACTGGCGCAAATTTTAAATTACTTTGCATAACCGACGTTTGGCTATGACGAAAGTTCATGATTTCAGACCACTATTCATCGCCCAAATGGATAGTTTTTGTAGGTCGTTTTGATTTAGCGATTCCCTGTTTTGTTCTGTTCAGTGGTTCGTGCGAATCGGTCGTGACGTAATTTTTATTTCGTTTAAGTTATAATAAAAAGAGATGCAGGTAATGATAATTCACTACGGTTTTATTTATCGCGCTTGTGTTTTTCTTTTGGAACAAGTGATCAATGTATATATCAGTCAAAGAAACAGAGCATCCTCAATGTTTTATTCAAAGGCAAGTTATAGTATGAGAACATCAAAAGCACAATATGACAAAGGTAGACAACAAATGCACCTCGCCTTACAAATAAATTGTAACAAATATTGTAACAAATACATAGAGAACACAGACAACGCACACATCGCTAGAGTTGGCAGAAGCCGAGAAGCTGGTGAAGTATGACACACCGGGCCAGTGGGTAAGTAAGGATCTATGGCAAAAACACAGCGCACAGTTTCGGTTCACAAAACGCACATGCCAACATAAACGAACCCGGCAAAACATTTTCAGAAACGTCGCGCGACACCCAGCAGAGCAGAAATGAATATCGCCCACACTTGACAGATGGTGATACAAAACATCGCACACTTTCAGGTGATGTGCAGTGGCCTCAATCATAGCAAGAAAGTGAGATTCATGTTGTTGTACGTATGCAAAAGCTGCTTCTGATGGCACAGTGAGATTCCCAAAAAGTTTGCTGCGGACGTGGTATGCTTTGAGCATTGTGAAATACTGGTGGGTCCGCTGTGCTGCTACTTTGGCTGCAGATATTTAATGGTTTGCTTTTACTTCATTGATGGAGACATTGTCGCTGGCACACAGGAACGCACTGCAATAAACAAAAAATGGATGTAAAAGCGAAGAACAACTAATCCCATACGAGCACTTTCCTCGCTCTTTCAGACCCAAGGTGCACAACTTTCTGTGGTGCAAAGTTTTCGATTCCACTACCTAAAAACAAACCATTCACATCGTTGACAATGCAAAAAAAATGAAAATCACTGAGAGCCCACCCTTACATTTGTAAGTGCACACGTAGTGTCCTTTTGAGGATAGTTTCCTCAGAATGTCCTAAACATAAAATAGCACATTAAAAACAGCTGCAATAAAAGCATAGTCACCATTTTCTCTAGGGCACTCAGACGTGGAGCTGTTGGCGGAGACGTCTTCTGGAGGGTCTTGTGAAGCTTGTTCAGTACCTCGGACAGTGCTGTCGGAACAATCTTGCGAGCGGCCTGCGGAAGTTTCTATATCAATCCATTCTGGGGTTGAAGTGAACATACAACTTACCGGTCACACAAGTTTCTTTTGTGACAGCTGAACGACTGGTTAAGGTTTTCTCCGGCAAGACGAAGTCAGCAGAAATTCTTTCACCAGCTACAAGGGAGCTGCCACCGGCAGAGCTTTGGTCAACAGTCAATTTGGGTAAAAAAAAAAGAAATCGCGACGCTGAACGCACCCTGGTCATCGGGGCACCTCAATGTGTAGGAGCCGCTTTTTGAAGCCTCAACCGCAGGTCCTGAAGAAATGAAATTACGACAATGTGTCAGTAAGAGGCTTAAAATAACACAAACTGAAGCTCATCCGCACCTTGCAGTGCAGCTTCTGGAGCCATGTCACAGTCACTACTTGAAGCGACGCTCAGAGAACTTGCATATATGTGCAGTTGGTACAAGTTACAAAGCTTGTAGCATGGAGAAACTTAAACAGCTCTTTCAAACGCATAAATTGGTCGACCGTGGAAGAAAAGAGAAGGCACCAACTAGGAAACAAGTAATTTGTGATTTTTGGAATTATCAACAGTGCCAGCTTTCACTGATGAAAGGTATACGTACATGTGCACTCAGGCTCGAAGATAACGTGAAGTAGCCCTTTAAAGTCTTTCAAAACAAGTTGCGCAGGTCCAGAGCATCAAAAAATGACAGAAATGTAAAGCTGCTGTTAGGAAGGTAATAGCCCCCAATTCACAGAATTTAAGACTTTCCAAGTGTTACTTCTGTAGTGAGGTTTCTCCATCGGCTACAAAGATCTTCACGGTTAACTGTCGCCACTGATTCAATACAAGTGGCTGCTATTGCACATATTTGAGTTTCAGTCAATCACTTACATGGTGCAGCTGGTTGCACACTGGGAACAGCCATTCTTGTAAGCCTTGTGTGCCGAGGGTCCATGAAACTTTGAGCAGTAAAATGGTCGCTACAAACCCTGTACGTTGCGTACAATAGGCTGGCCGGCTTACTCAGGAGATCATCGCGTCCAGCATACTGCATCCATGCTTTCATCCTGCATTGGCAATGAACTATCAGCTGAAAGGGGAAGTGCTTGAATAGTGATTTTTTATTGTTACCCTCACTTAGCAAGTACGAACAGTAAGCCTACAGACATGCAAACCATACAAAAGCTTTAACACACCTGCCGTCCCGTGGTACGCGAAAGAAACTCGTCCCAGGCTTCTTGTGGGTTCTGCCATTGTTGAAGCACCAAGATACACAGCAGTAGCTGCCGTAGCTTGGACTGCCGGACGGCATGGCGTCAGCGCGGTCTGAAAATGTTAGTAAGTGGATGCTTCGCTGTCAAATTACGAAAAAGATATGTGCACGTCATAAGTGTACCAGCAAACCCCTTTGAATGATTAGCTAATCGATGCACAATACAAAACCAGTGATACATCTCCGACCCATAAAACTCTGACTTACAAAGATATACGTCAAGACCACGTTCAAAGATCTTCAGAAGTTTCCAGGCCGCTATCCCTTGTAATGCAATGGTATCGCGGCCTGGAAACTTTAGAACACCTTCGTCCGTACGCAGTATCAGCAGTACATTGGGAAGAAAAATCGTAGTTGAAATTTGTGCGGTAAAATTATATTGGAAACGTCAAAAAAATTTGTGGGCAGCTTGCACTAGTGGCACAAGGCTAGCGAAGAAACGAAGATGATGGCCACTTGGCTAGTCCAGATTTGCCTCCGGCACACCAAGAATTATTAGTGTTCCGAGCCTTCGGGAAACGCGTCGTGAAGCATGTGAGGCCCAGCGAAATTCTCAATATTTTGCACCGAGCCACCGAGCCTATGACCTAGCTGCCCAGCTATGCTCAGCGCACAGACGCTCGCGTCCGTGGCAGACGCAGCACGCGTCGCCTCAGCTTGACGCCGTGCCGCCTTTGCTATACTGCATACGTTGCACAATGTTCCCGTCTAGCTGCCGCATAGAGCCGCAAACTTTCTTTTTAGCGAACCTCCCCATCCTTACAATTTTCAGAAAAAGGTTAGAACTGCGTGAATGAGACGCCACGTAAGAAACAAACTCGCACACACGAAGCGCAACGTGTGTGTGTGCATCTTTCTATGTTTGTTGCATGGTGTCTTATTCGCGCAGGCGTAACCGTTTTCTGAAAAAATGACCCAACAAGCCCAACAACATGTCATTCAACAAGCTTCGCTTGAAAACGTGCCTCACCTGTTATCTCACGTACGAAAACGCCGACGCAGCCGACGTTGACGAAAGCGACGAAAGCTTCTCGCTGTCAGTCATGCATGGGCTTGTCGCTGGGTAGATGGTGTTTATGACAGTACGGCTGAAGAAAAATAATCGCGTAAGGTGTGTTGAATAAATCGTTTTTATGTATAAAAAACATACCAAATTTGGGCGTGTAATTATTAATTTGTAAAAACAATTCTGTTGCATTGATTATAACTGTGTTTTTTTTGCGCTTGCGCCCTCTGACGTGTGGTGAGAGCACTAGTTCGTTACGTAGTCGTGACGCACTTCCTGAGGCCAGGTTTTGCGGAGTGTCCGCTCTTGTCTTCTTCTTTCTCTATGATAACAGCGTCTGTGCCCCGCAACACAAGCAAGTGCTGATGTATTAACTGGTATTGGGGGGGGTAGAAAAAGGGGGTAACGATTTAGAGCACAGAGTACTCTACTATGGGAGAGCTTAAAGCCGTCCCGAGGGGCCCCGAAATCAAGTATTCCGCAACACAAACAAGTGCTTATGTATTAACAGGTATGCAGTCGAACACCGCTTGCCGGCTTGCCGTCTGCATTGCAACATAAACAACCATAACAGTTGCTAGAGTTGTGTCCACAAGTTGTACGACAACATTCTTATAAGCTTTGCGACAACTGAATGGCACATTCACCTGTCGAAAGCTACTTCGTCGTCAGTGCATGTTCTTTAACCTAATGAAACATTTTAACCAAGTGCGTAAGTGAAAAACACTAACACGTTCAGTTTCTTTCGTAGCTTGTTCTGGTTCATCATTTATCACCGTCGTGAGGTCAAATTCTCTCGCGCAACTTTGAAGAGGAACTCGCTCGAGGATTGATTTGCCGGGCTCAGGAGAGCCTCGATTCGGGCTTCTCGAAGGAGCGGCCGCACACTATCGCAAATCTCACACAAATACACCGTTCGAACCGTCCAATTGACCCTCCTCCACATTCCTCTCTTACGCACTCCCAACAAATCCTATGGAGACGTTTCCAGACTGACACTCTTTCTTCCCCACAGCTGCTGTCCCACTACTGTGGCGCTTCCCCGGAATCTTACCTCTACGGCGAACCTCATGCCACCCTTTCCCATATCCTATTCGGCTGCCCTGCTGACCCTCCCCCGCAGGGACAGCCTGCCATCTCAAGCTGGGGGGACTGGGGGGTCCTGCTCTCGTCTGGGGACGCGACGATGCAGCTTGTTGCGGTGACTACGGCAGCCGATGTCTTCACGGCGAGAGGCATGGCCGTGGTGCGGGACCGCGCGGTGGTCCAGGGATCCCGGGGTTCCAACACACTTGCTCTAATAAAGTTTTTCTGCCTGCCTGCCTGCCTGCCTGCCTGCCTGCCTGCCTGCCTGCCTGCCTGCCTGCCTGCCTGCCTGCGAGTCTGTTTAGTATTGGTTTGTTTCGTTCTCTGTTTGTTTGTTATATCTATGTATCTATATATACATGTCTGTTATATAGGCTATAGCACAGGACACATGTCCTGGTGCTCCCTTTGTCGCCCTAGTTGATCTGTTTTATATTCTATTGTGTTATATCACTCACTCATATATGTCTTTTATTTGCGTCGCAAGCTTAATATATAAAGCTGGGGAGCCAATAATGAAAATTAGGCTCCGAGAAGAGTGAAGGGCGTCTCGTATAGAGCGGAAACGGAAAAACGACGGCAGCTGGCAATCGTGAATAAGAAGGGAACGTGCCTTTGCTGCCGCCCTCCAGCATATATGTCAGCAGGGCTGGCCCTTCCAATCCTATCTAAGAAAGCATTGTGCAGTCTCCTCCCGAATCGCGTCCCCACTGCAGCGCGTCCCGCTTTCGGGGTCTCAACGAGGCTTAAGTATACACGCATGCCGACGCCTAGCGGCAGCAAACGGAAGCTGGATCGCAAACAGACGTCGTTTTCAGCGGTCGTGCCACCCGTCTATACTCGCTATTATGGCGCTTTGATCAATGAGAGGCTGCCGAGCCGTGATAAAGAGTCATCACGCTTCTTTCTTTTCTTAGGCTTTTCTTTCTTTCTTTCTTTTTTCATTCGCTGACCGTGAAATTACGGGCGCCTCTGAACAATTTCCAAACGTCAAAATGGCTTCGTATGAAGATAAATAGGCAGAAGTAATGATAATTCGTTTGAACCTGTCCTGAAATTTATATATATATTAGGGCATTTTCAACTTGTTTCTTTAAAGACAGTTTGGCATATGGTATATGCACTTTTTCTAAGAGGCTTTATCAATTTATTTAAAAGAACACTCGAAGGTTCCTTCCTTTATTTCATTTGTCCATGCATGTTTACATTCCCTTGTAGCGCCATCATCACCATTATCATTTCTCAATCACCGCGCCGCGCCTCACGCGCAGAAAAATGCTAGCTCGAGCTGCACGAGAATTAGAACTAGCGGACACGCTGGCGTGGCGGACGCTGGTAGCCGACGTGGCTCCGCTTCAGGCCTGCAATAAAGTGGCGAGATCGGCACGGCCCCATCGGCCGCCTTCGACGTCATCTCACGTCTCTCTTCTCTCGCCGCTACATTGGTGACCCGGACGTGATTTGGTGACCCGGACGCTACATTGGTGACCCGGACGCTACATTGGTGACCCGGAGAACACGCCCTTCGCCGAGCGGCCCGCGGCCATGTTCCCGCAACTCTGCCCGCCAGTGCCGCCGTACCAATCAACTTACCCCAAGGTATGGTTTATGCAGCTCGACGCCGTTCTTGCGGTGAATGGCATCACGGACCAGCTGCTAATGCATGCCATTCTTCTCGACGCCCTACCGGTCGAGTTGCGCCATCTCGCTGCCACTTCAAGCACCAGCCCGCAGCCTTACGATTCCCTCTGCACTGCGGTGCTCGCCCGCAGCGGCAACACATACCGTCCGCTTCCGTTTACCCGCACCAGGCAGGTTTCCCCGGCGTCGCAGAGCAAGGTACGCACGCAAGAGCACGCAGAGCAAGCGACGGCACGTGACACCGTGGCCCTCGCCGTTTCCGCGACCACCAGCTCAGACGTCTCGGCCTCCTCCTCGCCGCAGCTGCTGGTCAGCTCCTCGATGGTGCCCCCTGCCGCTCCGCCACCTGCCACTGGTGCCAGCAATGGCCTGCCGGGAGCCTCGCCACATTCCACTCGCACCTCCCCGGCCAGCAGCCGACCACCCTCGGCGTCCCCGCTCCCCGCCCCTGTGCCTGTCTCTGTTTCGTGGTCTATGACGGGCCCCAGCGCCGTGTCTTCGCGGAGCCAGAGCCTGCCCTCATCGTTGGCGTCGACACCGGCAACCACCAAAGCAACTGCCACCGTCGCCCCTCTGCCCGTGGCGCCGCAGCAGGCACCTGCGTCGAGACCCGGCGTCACACAGGTAGCTTCGGCCAGCCCCAGTTCTCGCACCTCTGGTGCCCGCCGGCTCATCCAGCCGAAACAGCCACAGATCCTGCCCAAGCTGTCGAGCGGCAGCGCGAACATGACGACGCCTTCGACAGCGGCGACCACCCGGTCCCAGTCTCCCCGGGCGGCCCAGCACAAGGCCACAACGCGGCCCGCGCCTGTACCGGCGCCGCACCCTGCGACCACGGTGCAGCGCGGAGCCGCGATGGGGCTCAACACGGGGAGTCCGCTGCTCATCGGGAACCCCGCGGCAGCGCAGCCGGGCATGTTTCCGGCTGGACCTGCGCACGGCACTTTCCTGCTGAACCAGGACATTCCGGCCCTGGGCCACAGCCCGATTCTGATACAAGGCGCACTGGGGCAGACCCAGAGCTCTCTGGGACAGATACAGGGGGTCCAGCTGGCCCTGCGGCCACCCCATGCCACGGGCCTGACCCTGGGACCTCAGACGGAGCCCAGGCCCCATGGGGGACATCCAGGACCGCCTGGCACCCCGACGCTTGTCATTCCACAGAACTTGGAGCCAAGGCCCAACATCTTTCTGGCACCGCCACGCAGGATGTCGCCCCCCTCGTTTGCCATAGTCCCGGGACAGCCACTGACGCTGCAACAGCTGCAGGCCATGCTGCCCACGCAGACCATGCTGGCCCAGCCCACACTGGGTGCGTTCCAGACAGACCAGCACCAATCCTTGGTGCAGATACCGACGTTCACCCAGCCGCAGATACTGGCGCATGCCCACTATCACCACCACCACCACCACCATCATGGCGCCCTGTCGAGACCTCTAATTTCGACAGGCGGCAGTATAGTGTCCTCTGCACCTAGCGCCAACATTGTCACCCACCATCCTGTCATGACCTCGCGACACACGGTCCACTCTCGGCCTTTCCGACCAGGTCACCGTGAGACCCGCTTGTCGGCTGCCACAGCGACCCGGCACTTCCTCGTGCGTCCTCTGCGCAACTCCCAGAGTCGCCCACCAGAGACACACTGCTTACCGATGGCCTATAAACGTTGACAAACTGGACTTGCCAAAGGAACACTTTATGGACTGCTGTTCATGTACATAGCATTTGTCGCTCTCTTTCTTTTTCACATGCCTTCAAATCGCGCAAAGCGCTAGGGGGGGGAGCCCTGTAGCGCCATCATCACCATTATCATTTCTCAATCACCGCGCCGCGCCTCACGCGCAGAAAAATGCTAGCTCGAGCTGCACGAGAATTAGAACTAGCGGACACGCTGGCGTGGCGGACGCTGGTAGCCGACGTGGCTCCGCTTCAGGCCTGCAATAAAGTGGCGAGATCGGCACGGCCCCATCGGCCGCCTTCGACGTCATCTCACGTCTCTCTTCTCTCGCCGCTACATTGGTGACCCGGACGTGATTTGGTGACCCGGACGCTACATTGGTGACCCGGACGCTACACCCTCAATGTGACGTACAGCAAATTCAGCCTAGTGAACAATGCATCCATTAAGTTCCACATTCTTCCTTTTCCTTCTCATCGTTCATCTCTCTAGCCATTTACACTGCACGGCAGTGCAGTGTGAGCTTAAAGTACACGGCACACTAGAAGGTAAGGCCACGTACACCTAGTAGGGCGGGAACAAAAAGAAAATACTATCCCAAACAAAACTCGAGCCATTACAGGACGAGGTCTAGACGTCAACAGCGCGATCAACCAAGACGCTGACGTCACGGGCACACGAACACCCCTTCCTTCCCGCCTACATCGTCAGATACATGCATATAGATGGAAAGCCGTCGGAATAATCCTTTTCAACCATGAGAACTCGTCGTTGCATAGATGCATAGAGGAAGGAAATGCGCAAAGCACACAGGCAGCTAGCTCACCGAGCAGCGAAAAGAATGTATGCAATACGTGACGACGTCCGTGATGATTTGTTCAAAATATATGGGGCCAGCTGCGTTCTTGTGCTCGCAGCAGGGTCGGTCGTAGGTACTTGTTTTTAGTAGTATGCTGTACTATGTAGTATATGCTTCGAACTGTATCAAAAAACAGTGCGCTCGGACCATCGCGCAGCAAACACAAGATAAAGGAAGTCGCGAAGAAAATACAGCAGCTCAACCAGCGGACTCGCTTTGAGCCTCATCGAACCCGAGAAGAAGGAAATGTCGGACGCACTGGAACAAAACGGGCTGCTCAATCATACTTTATCTTTGTTTCTCCTTTTTTTTCGGAAAAGACGCGAGGGTTGGAAACAACCTTGGCACAATGGAACCATTTTGTTTTAAAAAATATACAAAGAACAAGGAAGACACGATGTGAAATGGTAAAGATGCGAAGTGCACAGCAACAAACTTCTGTGAGGAAACAATAAAGAGGGAAAAAAATAAAGAAAAGAGAAGTTAGTCGTTCGTCTCACTTCTTCGCTCATCTCAAGAGCTCTGCGGAGAAGAAGAACTACTCCGTTGAAGAAGAGTGCTGAAACGGAAACGCGACAAAGCGACAGACAGGCAGCCAAAGGCTTTCGATAAGAAACAAAATGAATTAACGCCGCCGCCAAGGAAGCGTACAGCAGGGGAACGCTTAGCAGAGGAAAGCAGCGACAAGACGACATTGTGGGTGAATTGAGTGGGTGACAGGTCTATCTTAAGCCATGCGAGGGGGCAGGTACTAATGGCGTTTACAAAAAAAAAAGCTGAAGAAACATCAGTCTATTCAATCCTTCGGCTGTGAGAAATGCTCTGACGCGAAGCACCACACAGTTCGCTTTTCAGCAGCGCAGTTCTGCTCTGCAGAAAAGACTCAAGCTCAGCGCCAGCACACTTGGCTTCATTCGCCTTTATAGGGACACAAGCCCGGTGGTTTCTCCTTAAAGGAACAGTAAAGTGAAATAATGAATTGGTTTAAAATATAAAATTATACCCTGAGAACTATAATGTCAAAAAGTTCAATATTTTATGTTTAATGTAAGAGGATAAAATTGAGTTCAAGGCCTCACCACAGAACGATGTTCTTCAATTTTTTTCACTGACTAGGAACTATACGTGGGCGCTAGTAGGCACCGCCAAAATGTGTGACGCCACGGTGAGTGGTGCGGAATCTTCAAGGTGGCGTCGCCACCCACAGATTTCTACTCGCACGTTTTTTTTTCGCTAACAAAGTATGTTGTCACAGCAAGCGTGGTGTTTTGGGCATAATGAATGAATGGTTTACTAGTACGAGAAAATCACTTTGCCTTTAGTGTCCCTTTAGGAGTAACGAGATGATGTGATGGGGTGTCGATCATCAGAAACACGGAATGCGGGTAGAGACAAGTTTTTTTAAAAAAAGCGAGAAAAATAGCGAATAGATAGGAGCCCTCGCGCTATCGGGAAAAACGGGAGCACGCGAAGCTTGGCTTGTGCGTGACTCCGCTATTTTAGGAGAGAAGCTTCTCAGGTACTCACAATGTCCGACCGTTGACGTCGAGGCTCGCCGTCGTCACGAGCTGATGTGAAGCATCTGTGCGCAATACCGTCTACAAAGCGTACGTAGCGCGCATATGGTTTAAAGATAAACGTTATTTATATCGTTTATCATTGTATGTGCGCAATAACATCTACAGAGCAAACATAGCGCGCATGCGGTGAAAAGATAACATTCTTCATATCGGTTATCATTTCGTCAATGGAGCTTCGCTCTATCACGAGCAATCAGTTCCTGGATCTGCAGCAATATTTTTTTTCTTTTTCTTTCTTTCTTGCTACTTTCTTTTCCTTTCTTTCTTTCGTTCTGCCACATTGCTCGATGCTCCCACAAAACTGTTTCCTTCATCCATGCCAGGACCTTCATCCATGCACTTCACAGTGCAATGCTTCGGTTACAGCAGGCAACAACGACCATCTTACGTTCACATCCGGACAACAATGCGTTGTGGAAACGTGGAACGACGAGTGACCTCGATAAAAGATGCGATTGCCACATCGTGAACAGTTGATCACCGACAGGCCTACGAGCGAGAGGGCCTCAATTACTGGAAAACGGCTTGGACAAATGCGCGCGTCACCGGCGGACCTTGGAGGTCTCATTCGGGTGCACACCGTATTTCCGTAGGTTCGTTGGTGCCGTGTATTTAACAAACTGTGCCACCGCCGCCGCCATCAAAACTTACTCGCTAACGTTTTGTGAACTTTGTACTTAATTGTTAGTGTGTGTTCATTACTATTCTTAATGTTTAGACACTGTGTCCTATTGCTTGCTCCGTAGCACGACGGAATGACTGCTTTTTAACACAAACCTTATCTTTTTAAAAAATGAAACGTGGGCAGCGAGACAAAAGAACTGGCCTGTGAGGCAAGCGGCTAAGTTTTTCTTTTTTTTTTACCTGTGGCTCGCTGCACGTGGCTGCAAAAGGCGTGACTAATGCCCGGGTTGCGTGCGTTTGTTCTGACACTCTCCTGTCGCTGTTCGACGGGCGCTTTCGTGCCAAGTCCTGGTTATTTTGTATCAGGCTCATGAAGTTGCACGTGCACTGCCATGTAGCGAGATCGCCATGCAGCGTGCAACGTACCTCAGCTACTCCACGCCTCTCTCCTAATCTGCTGAATAAAATATGAAGGTTAAGAAAACAACCTCTTTCGGAGTTCTACCGATAAAGACTTAAACATAGGAGTAAGCAAACACACGAAAATAAGCAAACGATTCCTGCAACAGAGATCTACAAAAGAAGATTACCATAAACCAAGCTACTCCCATTGCAAACTCACCATGGCATAGTATTATTGAATTATGACGTCTTGCATGAATAATGCGGCGCATCGTGAGCCCAGGGTGTTAGAACAGAAAAGTTTCTAACAGTACAAATAGAGAAAGAACATGATGAGATAGCTGGGTGAAAAACTTATCGTATAGCTAGAGTACAATCACGCGCCTGTGTTCTCCATCCGCCTGCCATTTCTCAATAGTTACTTGCAATTTATTCGTTTAGGGCACTGCAGAAGCCGTAACTCTCTCTCTCTCTTTCTCGTTTTGTGCAATAACTCCTGCACATGCGCTTTTCATTGCTTTATTGCATATTATTAAATATAGAGGTGTTCATAGAATATTCCGACCTCTGGAGATTTATTTGACGTTTTGTCTAGCTCAAAATGATTATCTTTCTTTAAGACTTTTTTAAAACAATTTCTGAATTACAATTGATCTCCCTCCCCATGAAAAATCGTGACAGCGTCACATTTTTTTTCTTTGTATGGTAGAATTCATTAGAATCAAGAAGCGTTGCACCTCCAACTGTAGCGCTGCACCTCCAACAAAATCTTCTCACCAAACGTCACTGCTGGACACTGTCCAGCCCACTGAATGCAGCTTCCACGCTACATGGTTGCAAGACCAGTTTAGCTTGAGCAGTAATGGGCCGTTCACAGCGAAGTGATCTCAACGGTGAGAACAATTAACACACTGACAGGGCCGAAGGGCCGAACGAAACAACCAGAGTTAGTTAGAATGGTTAAGAGATCAGCATTACGCGATGGATCATTCACGATGGCTCAGTTAGTGCATAGCCGATGCTCCTACTTTTCCTTATAGCCCCAGTCTGAGGCCTTTCCTGCTTAGAGAGTTTTGATGCCGGTAACCACTATGGCCATTGAGATTTCATGCTCTTGAGTTTTGTGTCTTCCGAGGTTCGCCAGCCGCAACCCAGCTAAATACATTATAACATGAAAACTTGCACACACGAGTCACTTGGGGGGCCCCGCACTGAAACTTTCGAGTTTCAATGAGTATTTCAACACTTATATGATGGGTTTGCGCGTTCTTGCGTCTTATTGTACACCTCTCCGCTTTATTATGTTCGCCAGCCCCACCAAATTCTGCCTGTGTGAGCCTATTTGACTATTTTATACTACAATTAATCCACGCTGTGGGGAAGTCATCACGCCGTCCGAATGGGAGGGTGCTATTATTACAAGCTCCTGACTCGAGCAACAGTTATAGGCAGTCCACCGGGCTCGTGACGCAGAAGGGAGACTTGTTCTTTCTGTTCTGACGTGGGAGCGGCCATTAACGTGCTAAAGCACGTTTCGAAGGACCAAATAAAGTTCATCCATCCATCCATCGACACATCAGCGTATTTATTGCCCGTTCCCTCCTTCCCTCTTTCCTTTGAATTCCCCTTTATTCGTTCTGTCAGCGTAGGTAAGACTCTTTTCTTCCTTCCTTTTAGTTCTTCCTACCCCACAAGCCCTTTGAGGTATACAAGCCCCTTGAGGTCCCCGGTCCCTCGACAAATCTCCGGATGCGTACGTATACTTACCGCCGCATGCACGATGGAGTGGGCTGCAACGATTATCGTAAAGAGGCGTCTCCGCGGTAAAGCGATTAGACTTTAAGAATAAGTAAGAAAAATGAATGCCAACTGCAGCCTTGAGAAGCCGTGCGTAGTAGGTCTCGGTTAATGCTATAGCGGTGGGACGTTGTTTATGGACGATCTCCAACGGCCTCGCCAGCGCGGAAGCATTCTCCACACCTACGATATAGACAAGGCCATATGAACAACGCGTGTCTCACGAAAAGCATGCGCGCACTTCAGTAGTATATATTGAGAGATCTACTGAATCCGTTCAGGTTAATCCATCGCGTTTTCTTAGCTCACGTCTCGAAGCATGCGCGCTCCGTCGCACTTTTACCTTCACTGAGCGACCGTGTGCGCTGCAATTCATGTAATAGTTTCCAACCGAAATTACTTGAGTAAAAATACCACACAACGAATCCGGCAATGTGCTTACCGCCTTGCTGAGCTTACGAAATTACCATTTCTGTGACACTCTGGAACGTAACCCGAAAGTGGATTGGTAGGAAGCGTTGGCAGCCAAAGGCAGAAAGACGGGACAAATCCGATTATTGCCTATATCGCTCCCGTGGAATCTCAACGATCCGATCGTCAAATTCGATGCTCGAACTTGTTGCGAGATCTCACGTTTTACGTAATGATCCATTCGGCAGCGACAACAAGAAATGGAGCGTGTTGAAAGAAATGATGAGCGAACAAACTACAGCGTTCACTTTGGGCCGCCGCATATGTGTATGTCGGCAAGATTTACGCGAGACACGGTCAATATACAAGATTTGCATGCACTCGTCTTCTTTCGATGCGCGCGGGTAATCTTTACGAGACCCGCACGTCCACACGTACACAACAACGTAGATTGGTCCTCGTCCTTTTGAATGCAGCCTCCGTCGCCATATATTACGACCGCGTCGTGAGATATAGTACGCTGGAATGTACAAAAAAAAATGACTGCGTGCATTGACGTAACCATTTCTTTTCTTCCCATCTTTATTTCCTTCCTTCCTTACCATGGCGTTTATTCGGGGGCTCACGGGAAAAGTAAACCACGGAAACCCCACAGCGTCACAAGACGTCACAGGGGTAAACAACATCGCTATGGCACATATTATAATATACGCCGCTTCTCCTAGCAAGCGTTGCATGGAGAGACGAAGCGGACGATGGCGGAGGCGGGGGGGGGGGCGCAATCCCGCGTTTTTGTTTGCAAGTTTTTCTTTTCTTCGTCCAGGTTCAATCGCTACAGTTGCCCGTGCGCGCGGCGCGTTCCAATTGGCGCTGTTCGCCCCGAGTAAAAGCGAGATAATCGACGTCAGCTGGTGAGGCAGTGCGTGTATACGACAAGATGGCGATAACGACGATCTTAGAAACGTAATCACGCCCCCAACACGAGAAAGCACTCTGAGGAGAATTGGAAAAACTAAAGGTCGCGCAAAAATACGTGTATACGGTGAAGTATTAAGCGTGATGGCACACTTCACCGCTTAGCTCGCACGCGCGTGCGCATACGTTGGCGAGTTCAGTTTCTTTCCCGCGAGCGCTTCTGGCTCTGCGCCAAGAGTTCGCCGCGCATATATGCAGCGTGGATCCGTGCTGCACACATGGCGAACTTTCTGCACGCGGAATTCTCGACAGTCTTCCACGGCATCTACCTCGAAGACACTTCCTGGGATATCAGACAGCGGGGAGACCTTAATGTCGTACCTGCAATACATTGGGTCTTGATAATGATTGATATGTGGGGTTTAACGTCCCAAAACCACCATATGATTATGAGAGACGCCGTAGTGGAGGGCTCCGGAAATTTCGACCACCTGGGGTTCACCCAAATCTGAGTACACGGGCCTAAATACATTGTGTCTTTCCGTTCCCTCTGTGACCTTTGATTCCAACTGCTTCTTTTCAAAGCGCTGGTTAGCCACCCCCTTTTAGATACATTTAGTAACATTCATAAATTATTTTTTTTATTTTATCCCTTATGTTTCTATAATGGCTCGCTATACAGCGTGCAAGAAAGCGCTTGTTCTGCCTGTATCGTCTTCCTTCACCATGTGTGTAGCACTTTACGTTACTCAATTGCAGCTCACAAATCCACTTATTTTGCAGGAAACTCATGTCTCCTCGTGACATGAACCTTATGTTCACTGTGTTTTTTGCTTTTCGTGTTTTCCTTAGGCTGAGATAAGGTAGTAAAGTAAGCGTCAGTCCGTCTGACTTCATCTATCTATCTATCTATCTATCTATCTATCTATCTATCTATCTATCTATCTATCTATCCATCTATCCATCTATCCATCTATCTATCCATCCATCTATCTATCCATCTATCCATCCATCTATCCATCCATCTATCCATCCATCTATCCGTCCATCTATCCGTCTAGTTATCCATCCATCCATCCATCCATCCATCTATATATATATCTATCTGTCTATTTATCTACGAGTGGGTCGATGAGTGTGGTCTCGGTGCACCTAGAGTCTGACCCGCCTTCACACAGTTGGGTGAAACCTAATCAAACATAAACAACCATCAGCAACGAACGATTGTCGTCGTGTGCGCTCAACAGCCTGCGCAGTGGGACGAAAGTAAAAACAGAAAGCAAAAAAACAAAACAAAAAACAAGTGATTACTCCAGCGCCACGCGTTGTGGGACAAAAAGAAATCAAATTAACAAGCAACTATACCACTCCACCAATTTCAAGAGACGTACACGAGCGCGCTTCGGATAACACCCGGAGGCACGCACACATGTTGGCTCAGCAACACGCGGCTCATTCACTCAGCGATTTATGTGTACCGTATTCATCAAGTCAATCGTAGCCTTAGAAGAAATCGAATCGTGGTGGTGCGCGCACGCCAAAGAGTCGTTTTCCGCCACCCGTTTTCCTTTTGCTCATCTCTCCGTGTCTCTTTCGTGTTTTCTGTTTTTTTTTTCTGTCTCTCTATTGTAAACGCTGCGAAACCACGCCCACGCTGCCTCCGTATAGAGTAAGCACTCGCGTGCCAGAGAAGCCGTGCTCTGGGATGTCCGTCGAGGGTCGAGAATTGTTCTTCAGCCATGGGAACCATATGCGGCGAAAAAGTATAGGGATGTTCGCGCTGAATTCGCGCGCATTCGCAAGTGGCTGGCGAGCAATTGGCAGCGTTTCATCGCTCACTTTCTTCACATATAAGGACTATAGTTTACATTCGACCCGTGGGAGCCTCAACCTTGGGCTGACAAACGAATGTTTTCTTATTAATATTTTTTTTCATAATGTGCCGTAAATTAACAACGTCATCAAACGGCGAATGCACCAACCCGACCGTTTTCGAGCGCACCCATCTACGTTATACCCACGGCACGATTAGCGTCCCAATGTAGCGGCAAAAAAAAATTCATCAAATGTATACATATAGGAGGAGTATGAATGGAAAGAAGGGTGGGAACGTCAACCAGAGATGCTCGCGGTTTGCAGCCCTACGCTGGAAAAAAGGGGATAACGGGATGAAAAGAAAAAAGAGGGAGAAACGTGGTATCAGGGTGAAAACATGTGCGCCTGTTCATTGGTATGTGGGGTTTAACGTCCCAAAACCACCATATGATTATGAGAGACGCCGTAGTGGAGGGCTCCGGAAATTTCGACCACCTGGGGTTCTTTAACGTGCACCCAAATCCGAGCACACGGGCCTACGGCATTTCCGCCTCCATCGGAAATGCAGCCGGCGCAGCCGGGATTCGAACCCGCAACCTGCAGGTAAGCAGCCGAGTTCCTTAGCCACTAGACCACCGCGGCGGAGCAAATGCGCCTGTTCATTGCACGCCATCAATCGATCACTCGGCGCGCTCGATTATGAAAACAACAGCAATGCACGCGTTGCTCTGCTTACTGTTATACTATAACACGGATCGTACATCACCGCCTGAACCTTTCTCCAAGTGTCGACAACACTTCAGATGAGACGGAATGAAGACAGTGTTAGCGTATTTTTAGTCCTCTCAAATTTTATTTTGTCGGCGTGGTTTCCTGGGCCAGTTGGTAAATAATGTGAGCACAAGCAGAAAGGAACGGACCGGACAAGGCTGTGCACGTGACGAGGTACACAGGAAAAGGGGTAACACAGGACGAACGCGCAGTACGGATGACAAGTTTGTCACTTCGTGGAAATTTTTGTCAAGAGGGTTAGTTTCCTTAAAGAACTGAAGTAAGCACACCAAATAATCAGTATAGTTCCACGCAGTACTTTCGTTTGCACGTGCAAAGCGTACCCGCTTTAGTCCGGTTATGCAGGCGGGCTGCGTCGTACATAACTATGTACGTAAAACATATACTAAAACAAAGTTGGATTTGATAAGGAATCTCAGTCGTATACCTCGTTACAGAGGACGCACGGAACAGTACACCAGAAAACACTGCATGCGAAAAAAGTTTTGAGACACACTTTTGTTTAGTTACCATTCGAGATCTATAAAAATAATCACGGGAGCGATTCAAGAAAAAATAAATATTCGTCAGTAAAAGTTTTCATTGGCGGGTTATTTTAGCACAATCCCACAGTTCACTTTTCTACACATTCACCGTGAGCTTCTAAGCGTTTTTCGTACCACTGCACCAGTTTGTTTAGTCAGTCTGCATAGAACTTCGCCGCCTGGGAATTTCTAGCTGTTTAAGTTGGTTGGTAAGAATTTTCGATTCCCAGCTTGCAGACACTTTGTGAATTCCGAGCTTTTCACTAACAATCGCGTATATTGCGGAGCGGTCTACAAAAGTAAATCTATCGGAAAGACTATATACAAACTGCCAGTCGCCGACCTAATTAAAATTTTTGATCCATTTGCCGAACAGTTTCACTGGTGTTGATGCTGAGCCTGCCGCATTGCTCTTCGTCGTGCAGATCGTGCAGTTATTTGTGAAATATCGACACTATTTTCTGCCCTATCCTTCGTTTATCAGTGTAAGTCTATAAAGTACACGCGCAACTCCCCATGAATTGCAGAAGCTGATGACCTTTTGTCTGCGCAAATTGAATTACAGCCCGCAATTCTCAACTGTCGGAAGCAATTGTTCTCGCGGACGGTTTTATCTCCGTTGCCCCTGAAGCAGACGACTATACTGAACAGTGACTTCAGCACCATGCTGAAGAATAAACATAAGTCCTTGCGCAAATGACGTAAAACGAGAAAGAAGGAGAATTATTTACTAGAAGGCAGAGAGGTCCACCTGAGCGCTTCATCCTGCTACTCTGCACAGGGGAAGAGGGACAGGTAAACAAAAGCAAATGGCCCTTACTTTTTTTTTATTAGCCCCCGTAAATCCTCAATCAAATGATGAAACAACACCGCCGTGTACGTTTACGAACAAGTTTCCGTAAGTTTTCTTTGGGAGCTCATTTTTTAGAGAAATACACGATCTGACACCACGTAAAAAAATAATTTCCAAATTTAATATCGTCGTCGTCGTCGTCGTCGTCGTCGTCGTCGTCGTCGTCGTCGTCGTCGTTGTCGTTGTCGTTGTCGTTGTCGTTGTCGTTGTCGTTGTCGTTGTCGTTATCGTTATCGTTATCGTTGTCGTCGTTATCGTTGTCGTCGTCGTCGTCGTTGTTGTTGTTGTTGTTGTTGTTGTTGTTGTTGTTGTTGTTGTTGTTGTTGTTGTTGTTGTTGTTGTTGTTGTTGTTGTTATTATTATTATTGGCGCAGTGACGTCATCTAACATACTAATTTCACCGGCTGCTGCTTGGACTTTTGTCTGGGTAGCCACTGTCACTAAGTGGCGGTACCATTTTGGGCGTAAGGCGAATATCGTCAGGAAAAATCTTGACTAGCTAGAGGCTCACCGCATAGTATAACAAATTTGGTTCTTCAAGTGAAATAAAATGATTGATGTTGCGTTTCTTCTTGCTTTACCCTTCTCTTTTCATTTGGCTAATGACTAAAGCGAAATCGATGCATGACGAATCGTTGACAATGAAGACTTTATTGTCTACTGTGGACTTCTTTCATTCTTTTGCTTGTTGATCTGGCATCTCACTCCCATATCCGTCGTTCTTCTTGGTCTTTTTTACACTTGATTTCGCAGTTCTGTCAGCCACTTGTTATTGTTCATGTTCGCCTATTGTCCGTGGCGCATGCCCACTGTGGGGGATTGGCCAAGAATTGAGTGGGCCTATGAAATAATTATTTTTTGTCATCCCATTCACCGTCTCTTCTTCGAATGATTATGTGTCATCAATCCAAATCATCATCACAACAGAACGTGTCACGCGCAGAGGCCGAACATCGTTGCCCGCCCACCTCTTCCAGGAGATCGCCAGCCTCTGAGGTACCTCTGGGCAAGAAGTGGCCATATGGACGCGCGCGGTACCACTAGCGGGGAGGCCTAGCCCAATGGCAAGCCCGATGACACGACCATGTGGAAGCCCAAGGACAATGACGGTGCTGGGGGAGGCCATTGCTGCGTCAGGGCAACAGAAGCCGAAGCCTAATGGTTCCTCCAGCGCGACTGACAGTGCAGTCACCACCCCGGCGTTCGGGACTGTCCACCTAGGCGTCAAGACGCTGCAGTCTGGTTCAGCAAACGTTCCTTCAGCCATGCCAAGCAAGAATAGCCGGGTGAACTGGAGTGAGGTGAAGTGCCTTACCGCACCAACCATGACAACAGCTAAGCCATTGAGTTTTGGCTACCCTACATCCGATATCGGGAGGCCCATCGACTTTGACCTCGGGGGGAACCATTCGATCACGAACAGCCAAGTGAACCAGGGTGCGGTAGGACAGGCTGCTGCATCCCCTATGGCAACGACGGCCTCGCCATTTATTTTCGGCACTGCTCACCCCCCTACAGAGATTTGTCGGCTTCAGATTTAGTGCGAACCAGTCGATTCCAGGCAGACAAGGGAACCTTAGCAAGCTGGTGCACCCTCACAAAGTGCCCCACAACAACGGTTTGCTATCGGTTTTCGCCAATGGTAACCCCGATCTTCCAGGCTCGAACTTGCCGGCTGATCATGGTGACACTCTGCCAGATACCTGTTGTGTTCTAGGTTTCGGTTTCGGAATGACATGTGAAGATGCCAGGGGGGCGCCGCTCTGGCATCCAGGATTTCAAGGCGACTGTAAATAAAATCAGTGTGTGTTGGGTAACCGTCGAGTGCGCTTGTTGTTCTTTCCTTCGGCGCTTCGCGCCAACCCACGTGTTCGGGCTGGTCGGCGTCCCCGCCGGCCGCGTTCGTCTCCGTCGGCCGTCTTCTTCTTTTGCTTCGTCGGGACCAGCCAGCCCCCAACACAGCAATATCCCTAATCGCGCTTCTGGGCCGGTCAAGATAACCTTCACAGCCGAGCCGAAAAAGACTGCCGACAATAAAAAAAGAAAAAAGAAAAGAGGAAGAAGAAAAAGCAGCCCGCGGCTAGGCCAGTCAAGCTTGTAGAAGCTGAGGAATTCTCGTAATGTGCCGTGAGACGCGTGGACGCATCCTGTTATCTCAGCGCCTAATGAGTCGTTCATCGAATTGGTGTCGGCTATCTTGAGGTAACCGTGTTAAATTCATCGCTCCTTCTCCAGAGACTGTTAAAACAGGCAGACGGTGCAAAGCGTACCAAACGTCTATACGCTGCCGCATATGCTCGCTAATTCGAACTTCGTTCTTGTAAAAGCCGGTGAAGGCTAGTGAACTGCCTCGACGATTTCATTCACCGTTAGCCAACGGCTTACTTCACCAGTATACGCTCTAATGTCTCTTCTACTCTTCTTTACATACCGGAGGATGTGCCATGATCAGTAATACTCTGAATCAGGCACGCTTTGCACAGAACAAGTCACAAATACGTTCCTCGGAAGTCGGGTGAAGCGAATAAGACCGACTCGAACGCTTCGCAGTCATCAGTAACGTACGATGCCATACCATAGAAGCAATAAAAACCATATAACAATAAATTGGTTGCACGAAGCAGTCCAGATCTAAAGCTGTTGCTGGTCCCGTTTTCTGTTGACTACCGTATCTGTGTTGTTCTCGTAGTCCAAGTCGGTTCATGTTGAGTACGATGACTCACGGAATTAAATGAACTCCGCGAGTAATCGTGCTCAGCGTGAACCGAGTTGCGACATATCTGTTTTCAATGAGTCACCCGAACGCGTGTTTGATTTGGCGTGTTGACGTCTTTTCAGAAAGTGCTACCTTAAAATCACAAAGTTTTAGTTGTATAATATCTAACATGCCAGGAAATTTATATATATAGAGAGAGACGGCAGTTGAATAAGCTAGTGAGCTGTTTGCATATATGGAATGTACGCGTGGAAATTTCGGGGTTGATATATCATTCATTTGCTAAAAACTTGAACAACCTTCGCGCAGCGCGAATAAGCGC